>NW_011889401.1:440031-450094 GCF_000151845.1 Pteropus vampyrus
TTCACACATGTGCCAAAAGTCGTGGCACTGTAGGCTTTAAATAAGTGCGTTTATTGTAGACAAGTTATACCTCCGTTATTCCTGCATGTAAAGAGAGGGACATTCACGTGGGCGGGGGAGGATGTTGGGGTCATCTCCCCTCAAAATAAAGCAGAACTAACCTAACAGGATTGTCGGGTAGTCATCCATGAAAAACGTTTAGCATGGTACCTAAGTTTCGGTGAGCGCTCAAGCGTGGACGCGGCCGTAGCTCGTAGAATACCACGAAATGCCTGGAGCATTAGAACATCCATGATGACGATCTAGGGAAAAAGTGATGAAGGCCTGAACTGAGACGTTGTAATGGGGATGCAGTGCAGAACTTAAGGGAGGCCTTAGCTTTCATCAAACACCTACCTGTACAGGCACTGACAGCCACTTTACATGTTAACCCAGAAGAACACGTTTCACGTGTCGCTGTATGTACAAACAGGAATGGATTAAAGAAGTAAAAAGTACGGCTTTCTATGGGAGGAGAGTCACTTGTTCTGGGACTGAATCTCATACTAGCTGTGCGATCTTGGGCGGTTGTTTCCACTCGTTAAATGGGAATAATACCTATCTCCTCGGGTTGCTATAAGAATTAAATGTGATGAGATTCACGGCAAAGACCTTAACCTACACAGGAATCAGGAGGGCCTGAGGGAGCAGCTGTCACAACCTACAGGAAAAGCTATGTTTAGGAAACGGCTCTGTGACTGTAACAGCCCCTCCCTTTAACGTGCTCTTCCATCTCAGAGGGGCTTCCTGCTTTTTTTCTCTTCCTCCCTGTGGCTCCCAGTGCATACACCTACTGGATTGCAGTCCTTTCTTTTTCTCATGTAAATGCTTTCTGGTGATAGAATACCTAGTCGATTTTGTTTTATAGTCGATAAATGAGATAAAGCAGATAAAGCACCATAACCAGGCACAGAGAAAGTTCTCCCTAAGTATTCATCACCCCTTCTCCTGTTTCATAAAAAAGACCCAGCTAGATCCTGCTGTAGTTCATAAGCTTGATGATTGGGTGTTCATGCTATTGTGGGAGAGGTGCCTCCCTCAAACCTTGTTATGACATGGGCACATTACCTGTCTGACATGAGAAGGAAAAAAAAAAAGATCTCATCAAACAAGATTAGAATAATAGTTTCGGCCAAACACAGGAGAATCCAGGGGAAGACATGAAATTTGGGGCCTTGAACGTTTCAGTCTGGGAGAGGATTTGGACACTGGGAATGCCCAGGGAAGGAATGTGATGTCAGGCATCACTTGGCCTTTATATAAGATATCCACAAAGCTCCTTCTATAATTCCTTGCTCATCAAACCACTTTCCTGCATGGGGAATCACAACATTCAGTTCATGAGAAAGGCTCTCTATCCCTCCGTTCATTTATCAGTCTGGTTTTAAAGAGCCAAGTTCTATTTTAGAGTTAGATTTATTGTGTGAAGATTAACAAACAAACCCCGTGTGGCTTGGAGTGGGAAGGGCCTGTAAGGGGAGTTCTCCAGCTCCACTCCTCATGGTCAATTACCCCAAACAGGAAGAGCCATAGGCTCAATCTCCAACAGGAGATGGTTTCTATTCTACTCCAACAGGAGGGAGGAGGCTCTTCTCCTCCCTGGCAACCACCCAGCCAATGAAAATGCACCACACTTCCAACTCCCAGTTTCCTCCAATAGATTCTCTGTTTACAACAGCCCCTCTGAACGCAGCTTCCCTCTATAAAAGAACGTTCCTCCTTTGTTCTCTGGCCGTGCCCATATTCACCTGCCCTTACGCTGCATCTCCCAAGTTGCAATTCTTTGTTGTTCCCACATAAACCCATTTTTCAGGAGAAATAGCTGGCTGTCTATTTGTTAAGTGTCAACAATTGCTTTGTTTCCTTTGAAATTTTATTCTTTGCCTTGAAACTTAGGATCTTCTACCCTCTCATATACTTGAGATAATCACACATTTTTTTCAGAGTCTTTACAGTTTGGTTTTAATATATGTAATTATTTCATATCATTATACTTATATTTTATATTTAACTCTGGTTTATCTGGAATATATTGTGGTATGTGGTATGAAGTGAAGAATCTAAAAAATTTCCTTCAAAAGACCAATTGTCCCAATACTATTTATTGAATGACCCTTCAAGGACAGATCTCAACAGGTGGAGATGGATGTAGGTTATTTTGGGCAGAGGGAACATTTGTTCCCGGATGGTGAGAAGTCTGGTTTGGCTGGAGCCCAGAATCTGTGAGGAAGGGGTGGTGAACAGCAGAGCGGGAGGCAGCTGGACTGGGCCCCATGGCGGAGGCTCTGACTTATAGGTGGGAGTTTGGACTTGAGTTAAGGGGGAGCCCACCAAGCTGTGTAAACAGGAATATGACACCTCCACTCTGTGCTTCGGGGAGGTGACCCATGGCAGAGGACAGCGTGGGCAGGCTCAGTTAGGAGGCAATGATGAGTTGCAGATCCGAGCCAGTACGGACTGGATGCGGCTGGTAGGGAGGGAGCGTGCAGGGCTTTGGGGCAGGAGAATGGTCAAGGGTTAAAAACCTGACATGGCGATGTGAGAGAGGACTAAAGGGTGGTTTTACACAGGATGCTCCGAGTGACTAGATCCCAAGACTGTTAGGAAGGACGGGTTGTTGGTGGCAGTGACAGGGTGTACTGACAAGACCTCAGGCCCCGGTGCTGCAGGTGTTAGGTGCTCTGCCCCATGCCATTCACAGTAAGCTCCACACTACAGGATGAGCTGCGCTGATGCATTTTTGGAATGTCAAAATTTTTTCTCATAAGTTTATTACTTCTTGGTAGCCTAAAGCACCTGCTGTGACTGCCTTTTGGCAAATCCAGCACGAATGAGAGTGGCTTTAAGTGTCAGCATGTTAAATTTGGGCCAGCTGGAAGCCCAAGGGGAGATGTCCAAGCAGCTGTGGGTCCCAGACAGGTGGGGCCAGTAATGGGGCCAGAAACGGAGATGCAGGTGTGGGAGCTGCCAGCAGATAGGGTGGCTTTAACGTCAGCTCCTACGAGGCTGATTAGAGAAGTTGGGGGCAGGCGAACAAGATGGGGAGAGAGAAAGGCCGCGCGGTCAGATGTTACAGTTTGCACTGAGCGAGCCTGCACGTACCCTGCCCACACGTTCCGGAAATGTGCCCAGAGTCACACATGTCTGAAGAGGTGGAGAGAGACTGCAGCTCAAGTTTCTGATTCTAATTCCTGTCTTTGACACTGCCACCTTGGGGGGAGCATGGGGGCCAGATGCCACAGTGCTATCAAGTGAATGCGAGAGCAGGAGTAATGAGGGGCTGCCCAAGTGACGGGGTGGGAAAGGGCGGTACTGGTAGAGGGAAGCATGAGGCTGCCCAGAGCAACCTGGCCTGTGGGGGTGGGGGCGTGCTGCTGGTGGAGTGGCCTCAGGTGGGGGCTGGAGCCGGAGGCGCGCAGGGAAGGTTGTGGCATCTTTTTTCTTCTGAGACCAGGAAGAGCGAAGGGGAGACCCAAGAGCTTCTGATGGGCAGGAGGGAGGAGGGAGCCGATCGTGATGGATGGCTGTGTCTGCTCCAGGCCCAGAGTGAGGAGGAGGCAGTGGAGACTGTGAGGCTTGGGCAGGATGGGAATCGGGGCCAAGGCTGGGCGGAGCGTGTGCTTCTCGCAGCCACTTGGGCAGGAGGAGCAGATGGGGGCGGCCTTGCCAGGGCTGAGGAGGTATTAAGGGGTGCGGGTTGGGGGACAGTGGTCTCAGATGGCCAGCCCTCTCCAGTTCCAGGCCGGGAGGAGGAAGGGTTTGGACATTGCATGCCTTTTTCCCTGTTAAGCTTAAGATGGAAGCTCACAGAACAGTTCAAGAATAGCCTTCTTTATCCAGACCCGTAAATGTTATTATTTTACCACAGTGGCTTCATTATCTCTCTATTTTTCCTTCCAGAGCCATTTGAGAAAAAAGATGAGGACACGATGCCCCTTTACTCTTCAGCATCTTTTTCCTAAAACAAGGCCATTCTCTTGCCTAACCTGTACACAGTGATTAAAATCAAGAAATTGACAGAGATCCGATGCTATTATCTAATCTACAGGGCTGATTCTGAGTTTGCCAAGTGTCCCAATTACGTGCTTTGTAGCAAAAGCTCCCGTTGCATTTAGCGGGCCCACATGCTTTCTCTCTTTAATCTGGAACTGTCCCTTCCTCAGTGTGTCTGTGTCTTTCCTGGCAGTGACACACTTGACAGGGAAAGGCCACTTACTGTACAGACTGTCCCCCACTTTGAGTTTGGGGGCACTTCTCGACCTCAGTCTGAAATTGTCCTGCCCTTGGCTGCTCTGCCCCTTGCCATCGTGAGGAAAGTGGCGTGGAGGGAGGCAGGCTGGGGGCTTCGGAGAAGCAGGTGCTGAGGGCGCCATCTCCAGGCGCTGGCACCGACGCGCCCAGGCTAAGCCCTGCCGCAGGCGCATCGCAGCCTTTCGCTCCGGGCCCAGGGTCCAGCTGGCTGCGCCTTAGCCTCCAGGTACGTTCGCTCAGATTCGTGCGGTGGAAGCGAATGTGATCTTGCACGGTCTGAGGAGCGTGCTTCGCCAGGGCCGGCAGAGGCCCGCGCCTACTGTATATTCTGGGGACTTTCGTCTTCCCCGAAGTGGAGAAGTGGGTTGGCGCTGGTTTCAGGAAGGCGGTGTCCCAGCCTCGGGCCTCGCCGGTCGGCTCAGTAGCCCTCCACCACCTGCAGCTCCTTTTGGCTTTAAAATAACACCCTGCGGCCCTCGCAGAGGCGGGAGAGGCTCAACACCTGTTCACCTCTTGCTTCCCAACACTCCTGCGGCCCCCAGAGCCCCCAGGCGATGTCCGTATCCTCAGAACACCCTGGCTGGCACTCCTGCTCCCCGCTGTGCCCTGGCCCAGGGAGGGCACGCTTTGGTGGCCTCGCCCTGCTCTGCGTTGTTGGCAGGTGGCCCAGGCTGCATGTTCTATAAAGACCAGGATGGGGAGGCGAGTGCATACACAAAGACTGGCCCCACTTTGTCTTTCTTTGGGGAATACATTTGCTGGACGACAGAGTTGAAGCCGCAACCCAACAGCCTTAAAGGGAACAGGATCCCTAGAAATACAACTGGTGGCAAGTGTGTCAGGTGTTATGACAAACAAGTCTGAGGAGGCTGCGGCTCAGGTCACCGCTGTTGGAACCCGTCTCTCCAGCCCTAAGCAGCGGGGGTGGCCTGTCCTCGGCCACCGTGGGTGTGAGGGCCTCCCCCAGCTGTCTCTGCTCGGCAGAGCCAGCTGTGCCCACAAAGCCTCCGGTCGGCTCCCAGCTGCTGTGCGGAGCAGGTGTGCCCTTCCCAAGAGCCCCTGAGGTCGCTCGCGGTTGCTCCGTGGAGCTGGACGATGGCCATCTGTTCTGGCTTCTCATTTCACCCGGAAAATCCCAGCGTTTCGCCCTCTCCCCAACAGTCCTACCGGCTCCGGCCTCCCCAACACCGCCCAGAAGGCTGCGGGTTGCTGGTCTACCTGCCGCACAGGCTGGGGAGTGCAGCGCGAGGCCAGGAGGTCCCGCCTGCGTCGTGCGAGGCCCTCACAGACGCCCTTACCCGAAGGAAGTGCCGAACCTCCAAGGCGGGTCAGAGCCTGCAGAACCGGAAGTGAATCAAGGGATCAGCACGAGCTCTTGGTTTTATTGCACAAATGCCTGTGTGCGCGCACACACGTAAGTTTGGAAACACACGCACGCACACTCCTAAATAGATATAGACACGTGGACACACACGCAGATGCAGACTCGCGCGCGTGCGCGGATCGGTGCATTTATACAGAACGTTTCCTAGAAGCCATGACGCCCCAGCAGCGCTCGGATCTTGGTGTCTTCAGACTGTCCTCCAGCAGAGAAGCTGGGGGCCCGGGGAGAAGAGTCTGTTTCACGGCTGGCGGGGAGAAAAGCGAGCTGAGCTGAAACACCTTGTGTCAGAAAATAAGTGTCCAGAACACAAGGGACGCTTCCGCGGGACATCCCTGCCGGAAAATGCATCTGGGACACTGTAAGGGTTAAATAATGACCACTGTCGGTGTTAAGCCCCTAACTGAAATGAGCATCCACGTACACCTGCTGATAGAAACAAAGCGGAGAGAGAAGGAAAGGCTCTTAAGTAGAAAGCCCAGCGATGAATACAGAAGGAATGATGGAATTCGAAACACATCATTTGACAATGACCGTAGTAATAACTGATTCTGGCAAGAATCATCAATAGACATAAAAACAAGTGGGCAGAAGTTTGCTGAGGAAAGTGAATATTCCCCTAGTCTCAAAGGCTCTCCCTCTAGGTGCCTGCTACGTGCAAACGGAAATGGTAGCTGCAGCAGAGAGGCCTGGCAGCCACCGCCCTCACCCCGTGACTACAGTTTTGTCATTAGGAGAGGGCAAATCGGCCTCAGGTGCCTCCTGACACAATCACAGAGGACACAGCACGGCCTCTGTAGTGGACCTGCCAAAAGTGCAGCCTGCCCTGAGGGGGACCCACAGAGTCACAGGCTGCAAACCGATCACACAGTCAGTGTCCTGAAGGACGGTGCAGGACCGCCTCAGGTTAAGGACACAGAGCCCTTGAAACCTGTGCGGTGCCGGATTTGGGCATTTCTTTGCCATCAAGGACATTTTTGGAGAAATCCGAATGAGGTCTGCAGATCAGATAATAACATTGTGTTAACGTTCATTTCCTGGTTTTGATAACTACGCTGTGGTTAAACAAGAGAATGTTGTATTTCAGTGAGAAATACTGAAATATTTGGAAGTAAAAAAGGCATCGTGCCTGCAGTTTACACTCACACGACTCAGAAGACTGCTCGGGACACAGAGGGACCGCGTCTTATCTTTCTGTCTCCTTCACAGTGAACACTCATTAAACATCTAACAGGCTTAAATCCAAAAGAAGTATGTGAGCTTCAACTTTCTGGGTGTCTTGGAGCCGCTTGGTAAAGTACAATAAGAACACACACTAGACCGTCACAGCCGAGTTACAGCGGGGCTTCCGGGTGGTGCGCTGTGTTTTTCTCCTATTAAAAAAAATGTGTTCTTTAAAAAACAAAAACAAAAAAAATGTTTTTATTGTAGAAAATTTGGGGAAAAAAAAAGCAAACTAAGAAAATGTAATGACTCAGAATGCCACCCAACACCCAGAAACACGTGTGTCTATCCTTTTGAGTTTTTCCTATGCAAAATTTTAAATGCAAATTTACACATATAGTTGTGTATGTACATATACTCATATTGGAAACTTTAGAAACTAAGATCATTCTATGCATACTGATGTGTAACATTCAGTTTTTATTTTATGCACAGAATTTGATTGATTAAAATATTTGGTTTATGATGTATTCTATTAGTCCATGCATCGTGGCCCTTTCTATCATTCATTCAATAATAAGATTTTAATTAAACCTCTGGAATTACCAGCCCACCCAGGAACTAGAACACTGACAAAAATGTAAATCTACTATCTGTGTTCCCCTTAGAGTGTATCCCAATCTCTCAGAGGTGACCCAAATTCTACATTAAAAAAATATGTTGTTTATGTTTATTTTTTTAACTTTGTAAAAAAGTAATCATACTGTAAGCTGTATTAGTCAGGGTTCTCAAGATAAACAGAATGGCAGAGCTGATGTTGTATCAGTCTTTTTTCTTAAGGCCTTCAACTGATTGGACCAGGCCCACCCACATTATGGAGGATGATTTGCTTTACTCAAAGTCCAATGATTTAGATGTTACGCTCATCTAAACAATACCTTCACACTGACATCTAGATTGGTGTTTGATCAAATATATGTGTATTGCAGCCTGGCCAAGTTGACACAAAATTAGCCATCACATAAGTAGTCTCCTGGACTTGATTTTTTTCACTTTATATTATGTTATGAAGATTCACACATTTTTGTTTGTTTATTTAGCTGGAGTTAATTCATGGTATTCATGTTCACTACTGTATAATATTCCATTGCAGAAAACCGCCCCTCCCTCTGCCGCCATGTTCCATCTTTTGCCCATGGGTGTCAGAACTGTGGCAGCTATTACCAGCAGGCTGGGGAACTCTCTGGAATGTGTTCCTGGGGTAGCCGTGTAGGGCTTTGTCTTAGGTTTACACCCAGGAGAGATCTCCTTGGCTGTTGGGCATGTGACTGTCCGAGTTTATAAGGAAAAGCCAACCAGTTTCCCCAAGTTGTTACACCGGGTTCACTCCCCTCAGCCATGTTTCAGAGAATCTGGTCCACAGCCTCTCCAGCCCTGGCGTTGTTGGATTCTTAATTTTTGCCATGGAATGGCTGGGCAGTGCTTTGGCTTCGTGCCTTGGTTTACATTTCACTGAAATGCCTATTCATGGCCTTTGTCCATGTTTCTATCAGGCTAGGAATTCTTAATCATTTGTGCTCCTGCCTCAGTCACTTCCCACTGCCACCCTCTTAGGGTCCTGGTGGCCCCTTATGCCTTGCCCTTGAGCGCTGATGGGTCTGAGCTGTAATGCTTTGCAATGGGCTGCTCCCTCCTTGCCAGCCATGGTGTTTTGTCACCATTGGATTCCCCCGCTTTGTGTGCAGGTGTCTCTAGCCATCAGTCCTGCCTCTCTCTGGGACTCCATGTGGCTGAGACCAGGCCCTGGCTCCCTCCAGCCCCAGCCTTGGCTGTGCCCCCCGTGGGAGGCTCAGCCACACCATCTGCTCCTCTGACCGCTCCTATGGCCGTGGCTGAATCTACCCACCAATGGAGCCCAACACCCAGGGGCAGCGCCGCACACCAGAGCCCTGAGTGCGCCTTCATCTCCGAAGCCCGCTGCTCGTCGGTCTTCAGAGCACAAAAGGGGGCTGCTCCTTGTCCAGGACGGGGCTGTCTCTGCCTCTCTCTCTCTCTGCCTCTCTCTCTCTCTTGCCCATCAGTTAGCGTTGCATTGCCTGGTGGGACAGGCAGCCGATGTCATCCTCCCTCGCTGCCTCCGGTTAAGTTGCTTCTTTGTTTAACGAAAGTTTTAGTTCAGGAGAGAAAAAATTTTAAAGTATAATTTATTAAAATCTTACTAAAATATTAAAGGAAATTTAAAATGAAAAAATTTCACACATAATCCTTCTGCCGCATACGTCCATTTCCCCCCTTTTCATTTTTCCAGTCCCTTCTGGTTTCTACCGACGTGCGTATCTACCTGCACTTTGTAGCTGCAGTGCGCAGTTTTGTATGGTATGTTGAAAACCAAACCGTTTTCTCCTTTTTTCCCCGCTTTACATTATTGCACAAACATCACCATATCTTTATGTCATCTTAGCGATTACCAATTCAAATGAGCCAATATCCTCTATTTAAGCGCTCAGTTGTTTGCAACTTCGGCCGTTTCCGGTTCTGTCGGTTACCAGTGATGCCCGCACGCACGGAGGTCACCTTTGCTGTGCCCCCAGCCGTGGGCGTTTCAGCCTGGTGGCCACGTCTGCGTGGCACGCCGCGGATCTGTGAATCTGCTTCCCCAGAGCACTGTGATGCGCTTTCTACGGGGGAACTGGAGGAGACTGACGTGCGTGTGGCACAGAGAGTCTGTGATGTGGGCCCGAGCGCCCCGGGTCCCCCGCCCAGTCCTTTGTGGGCCCAGATGGAGCTCGCAGCACTGCCCCTGCGTCTTGGGGTCCACGCACTGGACCGGGTGACCTGTGCCGCATGTTGACTGTGCACACCATGGTGTCGCAGGTGCTGAGAGCCCCTGGTTGTGGGAGAAGTGGACCGAGCTGGGTGGGCTCGCTCTGCAGAGGGTGCCTCAGGGGGGCGCTCATCTCCCTGTCTCCCCAGGGCCTCGGGGAGAAAGAGCCTGAACGTTGGCCCCTGAGTCCCGTCTCCCTCAGTCGAGAAATAAGGGGGTGACCCTTGAAAGTGAGCTGTGAAGCTGCCAGGAGGCGTGTGTCAGGTGCTTCGGGAGCGTCCGAAATCATTTCTAGCCTGCGGCGGCGAGTTCCGCACTTAGGGCGAAGGCGCAGCGTGCGCAGGTGCGGCGGGCAGGGCCGCGCGAGGCCTTCGTCGCTCCCCGCGGTGCCCCCGGCGAGTCCT
>NW_011889401.1:450532-452546 GCF_000151845.1 Pteropus vampyrus
GTGAGCAAGGAAGTTGACGCTGGTGGGGACAGGCCCGAGACCCGTTTCCTAGGAGCTTCAGGATGGACCTTTGGACGCCTCCACCCCACCCCTGACCCAGGATGGCGCCAGGTGGTCGCCACGGGGAGAAGTCCCCATACGTGTGGAGTCCCACTGCTGCTCTAGGGGTGTACTTGGCGTGGCCCCAGGGACTTTGCATCCTCCACTGTCCCCGCTGGGTTCTTCAGGCAGTGGGCCTGCCGTCCGCCACTGTGGTCCCACTGTGGTAACTTCCTAAGGGAAGCTGGTGGCGAAGGCCGGCAGGAGGCAAGGGGCCTGACAGACGGGAGAAGGGCGATAGAGACCCACCCAGTCATAACAAGATCTGCGTCCGCGTCCCAAGGGCTGGCGCGGCTGGCGGGCTGGTGTCCTCCATGCACCCGCACAGCCTAGGCGTCCAGGCACCGTCGCGGCTGGACCAGGTCCTGGCAGTGATTCTGGGCAATGCGGGGTCCAGGGGAACGTGCAGGCAGCCTCTGGTTTCTCTCAGCTCCGAGCTCCCAGGGTCCTTGCCCGCCATCAGAGAGCGGCTCTGTGGGAGAAGTCAGTGCGGTTGTATATCGTAGTCTAATGTTTTTTTGCAGCAAAATGCTCACAGATTTTATTGAACCCTGTCATAGTTTAAAAGTTTTATGAGCATCATCTCTGGGCAGACAACTGTCATTGCAATTAAAAATAAATTGCTGTAAAAACTAAATTACAGGATGACTCTTGAATAACCAACAGAACTTTATGATCTTGCTATACAATTATGTGTGTGAAATGGTTGGCATTCTAAAGTCCCAGGCCTGGCAGCCCCCGGGAGCTCAGTCTGGCCTGGTTTGCAGGTGCCATGTAGGCTCTCTTCACGTTCTAGAAACTGAAGTTGATCTGGTAACTATGCAGTTAGGAGAGGCCGTGAGAGAGTGGAGGTGGCAGGCGAGCTCTCTCAGAGTCCCCCCAGCCCTCTCGTGTCTGCATGTGTGTCCCCTGAAGCTGGGAGGCTTTGATGCTTGGGGTCCATCCTGCAGGGACTTTGGAGGGAGGGAGCAGGCACAGAACTTCGGCAGAGCATGGAGAGGACCCAAGTGCTCTGCAGAAGGGACAGTGGGCCTGGATTTGAGCCCTGGCTCAGAAGGCCCAGTGATCCTTGTCCTAACGTGAGGGAACATGGGGTACAGTAGATGCGTGCTGTGCAAATGGCCTCCAGATCTTTTAGATACAACATCAATATCATGATCCATGAGAGAAAAAACTGATGAGCTCGACTTCACTAAATACAAAACTGCGCTGTGAAAGCCGCTGTTAAGACAAACGAAAGACAAGACGCGGATTAGGGAAAATATTTGCGAAACACACGTCTGAGAGAGAATCTGTGTCCAGAACGTACAAAGATCTGTCAAAATGACATTAAGAAAAAAAAAACAAACCGAAAATGGGCCAAAGTCCTGCTCAAAAAGATATATATATACAGGTGGTAAATAAGCACATGAAAAGATGCCCCATATCATATGTCACTAGGGAAATGCAAATCAAAACAGTGAGATACCACTAAATGCCTATAAAAATGGCCGAAATCCGGAACACTGACCACATCAAATGCTGGTGAGAACGTGGAGCAGCAGGAGCTCACATCCGTTGCTGGGGCTGAAAAATGATTACAGACACTTTGGAAGACAGTTTGGCGATTTCTTATGCAAATGGATCATAACCTTAGCGCATGTGATGGTTAACCCTACATGTCCATTTGGCCGGCCTGAGGGAAGCCCAGATGATGTCCGGGCGTGAGGTCCATTGAAAGGGATCAGATTTGAATCTGTAGACTGAGTAAAGGCTGAGACCATGCCTGGGGGGGCGGGGCAGGCATCATCCCATCTGCTGAGGGCCCCACAGGCAAAAAGACAGAGGAAGGACAGATTCACTCTCTCTGCTTGAGCTGGGACGTCCAACTTCTCCTCCGTGGTCTCCAGATTCCTGAGCCTTCAGACTCAGGCTG
>NW_011889401.1:452596-455950 GCF_000151845.1 Pteropus vampyrus
AGTGAGATACCACTAAATGCCTATAAAAATGGCCGAAATCCGGAACACTGACCACATCAAATGCTGGTGAGAACGTGGAGCAGCAGGAGCTCACATCCGTTGCTGGGGCTGAAAAATGATTACAGACACTTTGGAAGACAGTTTGGCGATTTCTTATGCAAACGGATCATAACCTTAGCGCATGTGATGGTTAACCCTACATGTCCATTTGGCCGGCCTGAGGGAAGCCCAGATGATGTCCGGGCGTGAGGTCCATTGAAAGGGATCAGATTTGAATCTGTAGACTGAATAAAGGCTGAGACCATGCCCGGGGGGGCGGGGCAGGCATCATCCCATCTGCTGAGGGCCCCACAGGCAAAAAGACAGAGGAAGGACAGATTCACTCTCTCTGCTTGAGCTGGGACGTCCAACTTCTCCTCCGTGGTCTCCAGATTCCTGAGCCTTCAGACTCAGGCTGGATGACACCACCGGCTCTCCCGGCCTTCCCGCCTCAGACTCATACCTGCGAGCCGATTCCTGTGATAACACTCCTCCTGCCTGTGGATCATCCGTTCGTCTGTCATCTATCATCTACCTCTCTATCCTCTATCTACTTATCTATCGCCTATCTATTATCTATCTGTCTAACCTATCATCTACCTAATCTATCATCATCATCATCATCATCATCTCAATAGATGCAGTGAAAGCATTTGATGAAATCCAACATTGTTTCATGATAAAACACCTCAGCAAAGTGAGGATGGGGGAACATACCTCGACATAATAAAGGCCAGATGTGACCAACCCACAACTAATATCATACTCAATGGTGAAAAAGTGGATGTTTTTTCCTCTAAGATCAGGAGCAAGACGAGGGTGCCCCTCCCCCCACTTCTGTTCCACACAGCACTGGAAGTCCCAGCCAGAGCAATCAGACAAGAAAAGAAATAAAAGGCATCCAGACTGGACAAGAAGTAAACTGTCACTCCTTGCAGATGACATGATACTATATAAAGAAAACTCTAAAGAGTCCACCAGAAAACTAAGGTCATTCTTCTCTGCTAACAGACGTGGATTCTGCTGCCACCTCTCCACGTAGGACTGGCTCCTTCTCCAGACTGTGCTGGGGGGTAGGGGAGACATGCTGGAGCCCCCCATGTCAGGGTCCCCCATGTCAAGGCTCTCCGGGGCAGGAGCATGGATGGAGGAGGTGGGAGGTGGCCCCCCACACCCCTGCACAGTGATGAGCTGAAGCCTCAGGAAGGTCTGAGCCCTCCCCTGACGCACCGGAAGCCACTGCAGCAGATGTGGACCTCCCTCCACACCAAGAGGGCGCAGCCAAGCAAGGCTGCCCCTGAATGCAGGGCGCAGGGGAGGAGGGTGGGAGCCCCCGAGAGCAGAGGGGCCACCTGTGGGGGAGGAGAGGATGGGGGAGCTGGGAGGGGCTGGGGGCTGGAGGCCAGGGACTGGGGAGGGGCTAAGGCCTGGGGGCTGGGGGCTCTGCTGGCTAGGCGGTAGGCTGTGTCCACTCTGGCCTTTCTTCACTGGCTTCCTGAGAAGCCCCAGACACAGGCCAGGCTCACAGACTGTGGGAGGTCCTGGCTGCTCCCCTCAGAGGTGGGCTTCCTAAGGCCCGGGATGCCCACACCCAGCACAGACAGGCAGCAGCTGGGGCAGCACGTGCCTCCAGCCAGTAGGCGGGGCCTGCTCTGTGCCCACAGTGTGTGCGCTGGGACCCCCAGCCTCCCCAGTGGCCCAGTAGGAACGAGGCCAGGAGTCCTGGAGGAGGGGAAAAGGGTCTCCGCGGAGGGACTGTCTCAATGCCGCACAGGGTGGGGGCGGCCCAGGGAGGACATGCAGTGTCCCCTCAGACCAGGGCTCCACCTCCCACAGTCCCTAGGCTGGGCCCCACCAGACTGGCCCTCAGACCGCCTCCTCCAGTTCGAGTGACCCCGCAGGAGTCAGCAGAGGACGCTGGGGTGCCATTTGCCAAGTTGGCGTGGCAGTGGCAGATGTCCGCTCACAGACACAAGCCCACTCGGAGACAGGTGCAGCATTGTTTATTGCTCGGCGCTGGGATGGGGGGACCCACGGCCGGGGGCGGGCCGGGCAGAGGCGCCTTCACTTCCATGGGGCCGAGTCTTTGCTGCAGCCGGACAGGCGGACTCAGCGGCTGGGCCACAGGAGGGTGAAGGTGCCCCGGCGGCAGCGGAAGTCCGGCTCCGGCTGCTCCGTTGTGGACTCCACCGACACCAGGCGCCGGGCACCGCGCTGGCTCAGGGGGATGCAGTCGGAGACGCGGACCTCCAGGGCGCGACCCTCCCTGAAGCGGGCAGGAGGGAGGTCAGGAACAGGGACGGGGGAGGGTGCGACCCCGGACCCGCAGCTGCCCTCCTGACTCACCCCTGGCAGTGCGCAGCCAGAACGCCCACCAGCTCCCCAATGCGGTTGTCCAGTGGCGGCTGTGAGCGGTGTAGACACACCACCAGGTCGTCCTGGCCCCGCGCGTGGAGCACCACCAGCTGGTCCCGCCCACTGGTCACGCTCAGTCCTGTCACCTGATGGGGGTCAGGGTCAGGGGGCGGCAGGCCTTCTTCCTGACTCTGTACCCCAGCCCCGCACCCCCGCAGGACCCAGCCTCTCTGAGCCCCCGCCCGGGCTCCACCGTCTGTCCCTCTGCCACACCAGTGGCAGACACACCCGACACACCAGTCTGTGGGTCTGGAGCACCTGAATGTGCTATCGTGACTGCGGAGCTGACCTTTCATTTTTCTGTCCTTTCTATTCCGTCTGAGTAGCCACACGTGTCGTGGCTACGGACCAGATGCCCCCGCCCGCTTGGACAGTCAGAGGGACCTAGCCTGGTCCCCGCTCCCAGCAGTCCTTGCCCTGGGGACAGGAGCTGCGGTTCCAGGCACCAGTGTGCCACAGAGCTGGGTGGCGGTCTGGGCCCATGCGACCCGGCCCAGGTTTGGGGAGAGGGCAGAGTGGGAGGAGCAGCTGCGCCCCCGGGAAGCCAAGCAGGCTTCAGCCCAGGGAGGGTGGGGTGCGGCCATGCTGAACTGAGGCTGTTCTAGAAAGTTCTGGCCATCCCAGGCAGGCAGAAGGGCCCTGCGAGCTCACCGCGTCCAGAGGCACAGCCCGCATCACCCGGTACTGCCGGCGGGGCTCCAGCTTGTACAGATGCCGGTCAGTGAGCAGCAGCGCGCGGTCCCGTCTCTTGTTGAAGCGGTTCACCTGCGGGACAGTCGCTCTCGGGGGTCACGCGCCGCCGGGGTGCCCTCCTCCCCGGCCCGCTTTCTCCCTGCCTGGGTTACAGCTGACCACTTCCGAAGTCCCAGGAGCAGCTGTGACACCTCTAGGCCGGGCCTG
>NW_011889401.1:457565-458927 GCF_000151845.1 Pteropus vampyrus
AGTCGCCGGCAGCGCCACCTCGCGAGCGTGCCTCGCCATGCCTGTGGGCCCGCCAGTGGGGACACTGGGTCAGGCGCAGCCAGGCCCCGCCTCCCTCAGCCTAACCCCGCCCCCTGAGCGCCTGCTCTCTTCTTTCCCGAAAACACCCGCTCTCCTCGGGGAAACCCATGTGCCCTGCCCACTGCCAGCGGGCCCTGGGCGCGGCAGACCTGCCCCTGGCTCCCGGAGCCACCTCCACCTGGCCGGGGATTGGTTCCACAGTGCCGCCCTGCCAGAGCTTCTGCCCAGCTCCTGGGAAAGCTGCTCTCCTGATCCAAGCCTTTTAAGTTGAGCCCCTGCACAGCTGGGGACTCCCCAGTGCCCCGAGAGGAAGTATGTGACAAGAGAGCTGGGGGCAGATGCAGCTCATACTCCATGAGGGGCAACTGCCAACTGTTCGCCTGGAGTCTGACCACGCCGTGACCTCAGATGGAGCGGTGCCCCAAAGAAGCAACCATCACAATCCAGACAGGAAACCCTTACAAGGTAGGCAGCCCAGAAGACCCATGGATTAAGACAGATTTAAGCAACGTCTCCGGACCCCGCAATGTCCAGACCCTGATTCAGACAGACAGGAGCTGATGGGCGAAGCCTGGATATCACTGAAGACGGCATGACAGCAACAGACCCGCACGAAGCTTCTCCCCCCTGTTTCTGTGGTAACGGTGTGTCATCTCCTCAAAAACAACCCCTATGTGTTAGCGGGGGCAACAGAGGTAACCAGCAAATGCCGTGTGTCATCACTGGAGGGGTGCTGGGTTTTTAAAAAATGTAATGGGTGACAGTGATAGACTTGTGGAGAGTCAAAGATGGTCCACGTGCTAGCTGCTCAGGCATGCAGGTCATGTGTCATCGGAGCTAGGCATCCTGGATGTGCTAATGGCCGTGTGCTCACAAAGGAGGTGCCCTTGTTTGTAGGGCACGCCTGCAGAAGTACTTAGGGGTGTCACTGCTTTGTACAGTTCAGGGAAAATACAAGTATCTGTATGTGCACGCAGAGAGAGACAGGGACAGAGAGACAGGGAGACAGGGAGACAGAGACGGTGGGGAGCACGTGACCGTAGCACTCCAGGCAGGCGGTAACCAGCGTAGGAACCTTTCAGTTTGTCTGTGGGTTGAAATGTTGAAAATAAAGGTCTGTAGGGAGAGAGAGAAGGACCCTCGTCCTCTAGAAACACAGTGAAATGATCTGCTCAAAATAACTAGGACCGAGGTGCAGGTATCTACACAAAGCCATTCCGGGTGGGAGGTGACATGGTGGGCGCTGGGCAAGAGTGTGGGGATTTTGTTCACCATTCTGCACTTTCCTCTAGGTTTGAAATC
>NW_011889401.1:461867-477034 GCF_000151845.1 Pteropus vampyrus
AGCCTCACGTGACGTCCCCCGCATAGTGCTTGATCCGGAAGTCTCGGCCAAACTCCATGGTCTTGTCTGTGGGGCAGAGCTGTAGGGGGGACAGGGACAGGCCAGGGT
Source organism: Pteropus vampyrus (assembly GCF_000151845.1). Taxonomy (NCBI): domain Eukaryota; kingdom Metazoa; phylum Chordata; class Mammalia; order Chiroptera; family Pteropodidae; genus Pteropus; species Pteropus vampyrus. Next base: position 461,976 of record NW_011889401.1, read on the forward strand.
CAAGGCACAGAAGGAAGGGAGGGGGTGGACACTCCTGCAGAGGAGGCATCCAGTCCCCTGTCCCCACCGAGACAGGCGCTGTGGCGCCTGTGGGGCTTGTGCCAGCGCAGGAGCAAGCTGGACGCGGGGGCGGGGGCACCTGGCGGCTGGTGTAGTGTGGGTGGTGGCGGTGGTGCGTGTCCAGGGTCTGCAGGAAGATGCGGTCAGTGATGGTGCCCGCAGAGCTGCAGGCCTCGTCCAGCACGGCCAGAATGCCCCGGTGGGGCCGCTCCACCAGGTCCACGATGGTGGCATTGTTGAAGTATTCCACCTGAGGCAGAAGGAGCGGTGGCTCCAGCCCAGGGCCAGACCCCGCCCCGCCCAGCCCCGCCCCCAGGCCCAGGTGCGGGGCTGCGCTCACGCTCTGCCAGGCGATGCCCTCCCGCTCGTACTCCTCCTGCTCCTGCTTCAGGATGAGCTGGATGAACAGCTGCTGCAGCTTCTCGTTGCAGTAGTTGATGCAGAACTGCTCGAAGCTGGGGGCAGGGGGCCGTCAGCACCCACCCACCACCCACCAACCATCACCCGCCACCGCCGCGGCGCGCAGGCTTCACGCCATGTGCAGTGAGGGCAGCGCGGCAGCCTCGTCCACAACGGCTGGTCCGCGGGCCCGCGCCAGGCCCCCAGGGGCCTCACTGTGGGGTGCCTCCCGCCACTCAGGCCTCTCCTCTACCCCAGCTTGTGTACCCATGGTGAGGGGAGGTGAGCCGGGCTTTGGCGTCCCTGGGCTCCACTAGACGGGTGACACCACGGAGGCAGTTCGGGACATGAGCCTGGGGTCAGGGACCAGCTAGAACAGACACCAGACTTCCTGCTTCCTGGCCCAGCCGAGCTCTTTGGGACTGAGGCGGCCCTAGAGGTTGGGGGACAGAGCATGGGGTATGGTGGCTGCCCACCCACCTGTTGACAGGGAACACTTCAAAGCCGTAGATATCTAGCACGCCGATGACCGTGTCCTTGCCGTCCCTCCGGGGGTCCCGGTCCCGGGTTTCCATGACACTGTTGATCCGGTTCACCACCCACTCAAACAGCCGCTGGTACACTGCCTAGAAGGAGGCCAGGCTGCTTATGGCTGCCTCCGGCCTTACCTCCTCCAGGAAGGCCTCCCAGATCTCGCCCCCCATACTGCCTTCCCTACACGGTACCTTGGCACAGGCGTCCCGGGCGTAGCTGGCCTCAGCTGCTGTGTGGCCCTTCTCAATGACTTCCCTGCCTCCAGAGGCCACTGTGCGAGCCAGCAGGCAGCGCAGAACCATCTCCCGGGGCGTGGCCGTCAGCTCGGCCACGTGGTCTACTAGCACCTCCTCGGACACAGCCAGGCCCCCCTCCTCCTTCTCCACAAACTCGATGTTTCCCTGGTGACGGAGACCGGGCAGAAGTCAGGCTCCAGGTCTCAGAAGAGCCTGCGCGCCTTTGCCAGGGGAGGAGGAAGGGAAGGCAGGGCCGCAGCCAGCGATGTGGGAGGGGCCTGGAGCAGCCAGAGGCCTCCCCCTCAGAAGGGCACTGGAGTGACCCCAGGTGTCCTCCCCGACAGCTACACACTGCCCACTCCCGGTGGCGCCTCACAGAGAAGGGAGGCTCAGAGGCCCTGGGTCACCTGCCCAAAGCCACGCAAGTGGTGAGTGACAGAAGCAAGAGGCCGGCCTGCTGATGCCAGGCTTTCTGGCCCCAACTGCCCTGCCTGCCAAGCGCGGGCTCATCTTCCAGACACCGACTGGGCACCTCGCAGGCCTGACCAGCCACGTTCTGGGCCCAGTCTCCAGGGAGCCCACAGCAGAAGCGGCTCGGCTTCAGGAGAGGCAGGAGTGGCCAGCTGGGTGGCTGGGCTGTCAGAGGCCAGCCTCCTCCTCCACGGGTGGTTGGGGACAGCATGTGGGCCGTGGCCCCCAGCTGCGCAGCTAGGCTCACCAGGTGCAGTATGGCAGCCAGTATCCGGTGCACGGAGCCCACCTCCTCGGCCCGGAAGCCGATCACCTGCATGGCCTCCATCACCGCCTGGTGGTGGCTCTTCTCGTCACTGTCCGAGACCTGGGGGAGAAAGGGCTCATCACCCCAGGGAGCCCTGGTTCCTGCACCCAGAATGCATCTCACCTACTGCACCCGTTCCCGTGCTAAGCCCTGACTCCCGGACCCGAATGCCTGTTGAATCCGGCCTTGCTGAAGCCGCTGACCGCCAGCGCCCAGGGCCGTGGGCGCCCCGGTGCACGTGGAGCCCCGCGCCTACTCACACTGAGCCCCGCGCCCTGGCGGGTGAAATTGTACAGAGCGGGGCTTCTCTGCAGGTGCAGCTCTCGCAGCTCTGAGTCTTCGCAGCCTCGCAGCACCTGGAGGACACGCCCCTCGGTCAGGCCCCGCCCACACACGCCACGCCCTTCTGCTGTCCTGGCCCCAGCAAACCACGGAGCTCAGTGAGCGTATGGATGCTGTCCGAGTCCAGGGAAAGCCCACTTCAGTAGTCGGAGTTGACACCCACTGAGTCCAGCAAGGAACCGTTCAGTGTCAGACACTGTGGACACCACACGAATACAGGAGCTCCCGCCTCGGTGGTCTGATGTGGTTATCACTGAATTGGATTCGGTGGGTCAGGATGATGTAGACCCACTGTGTCTAGAGTGAACTCACCTCAGGGGGTGAGTGTGTCCGGGAAGACCCCACCTCGGTGGGTCTCGTTCAGTGTAGACACCACCAATGTCCAGATAGAATCCCCGACAGGATCAGACAGGGTGTAGACATGGCCATGTTCCTGGAGACCCGCCCCCCAGTGAAGGCGGCGCAGCGAGGGGGCGGGGAAATGGGCGGGGCCCGCCTTGCTCACCTGGTAGAAGGCGTGGAAGTTCCTTTCGCCCACGTGCTGCTTGAGGACCCGAGACTGAGGAGAGAGGTGCAGCTGGACCCGTGCTCGGGCAGCGGGAACCCCCCCAACGGACTTACCACAGAGCCCCAGGGAGCCCCGCCCTGTGAACCTGGGCCATCGGAAAAGGTCCGGTCCCTCCCCCAGGAGCCAGGCCTGGGAGGTCAGTGTGGCTGGGCAGCTCCGCTCTGCCCCGCCCCCAGGGAGGCCTCGCAGCCCACCTTCTCCAGCAGGTAGCTGTGGATGTGCCCCCCCACGGGGTCGCCTTTGAAGTCGAAGTTGATGTCCATGTACTTGCCGAAGCGGCTGGAGTTGTGGTTGCGGTTGGTGCGAGCGTTCCCGAAGGCCTCCAGCACGCAGGTGGACTTAAGCAGCACGTTCTTGACCCTGATGAAGCACGGGGTGCGGCTACAAGACCTGGCGCTGGGGAGTGCACCCCAGTCCAGCATCCCCGCCTGAGGCCTCACCCTGCACTGCCCCTTGCAAGCCGTAGACTAGCTCTTCACCCTGAGACGCTGCGGGAGGCACCTGCCAGCTGCTTGTGCTGGGTGAGGTCACCTCCCCACTCCCCCAGACCAGCCGCCGTCTGCAGTGAGGACATGGCTGCAGACACACTCTGCCATGGGCCTCCAGCTGCAGGGGAGGGTCTGCTGGTCATGTGGGCTCGGCACCTTCTGCCCCCTTGAACCCCACCTCACCCCACATCGACAGGAAGTGCAGGCTCCCGCCCAGGAAGCTGCTCCCACCAGGCCTGCCATGAGCGCGGGTGAGCTGCCTGCGGCCCTGATTTCCGGTTCTGGCCTGCACCCGGACACCTGGCTTAGCACGCTGGGCCTTCCTGAGCAGCTGGCCAACCTCTTTCTCCACTTCTGTCCCGTGCCCCGTGAGTGGCCCAGCCCATGTCTGTTGGACCTCTGCGCCTCACCTTCCTGTCCCCAGTGACAGGGCGCCCCTGCACTGGGCCTCTCCTGGTCTCAGTTGAGAGGTCCTGGGTGTGGGGTACCAGGAGCCTTCCTGACAGACAGCCCCCGGAACTTGGCCCGAGCTGGGCTCAGTCACAGCCCTGCCTGCCCTCACCTCTCCACCTCGGCCCTCTGGCTTGGGTTGGTGACAGCCGCGATGTACTGCATGATGTGCTTGCTGGCTTCTGTCTTCCCCGCCCCGCTCTCCCCTGCAGGACAGCTGGACAGTCAGAATGAGCGGCCGTTCCCCCTTGCCCAGCCCCTGTGCCCACCGCCCCTGGTGCCGCAGCCACCTCCCATCATGGACAAATGAGGGCAAGGGCCAGAGGTACCTGAGATCACAATGCAGGTGTCCCTGGACCTGCGCTTCATCGCCCTGTAGGCGGCGTTGGCCACGGCGTACAGGTGGGGCGGCCGCTCGTAGAGCTCGCGGCCCTGGTACCTGGCGATGGCCTCAGGCCCATAGAGGGGCAGCTCCTGGTAGGGGTTCACAGACACCAGCACCTCTCCGATGTAGGTGTAGATCCGCCCCTTCTCGAACCTGGCACGGGCAAGCTCAGTCCTCAGAGCTCAGGGCCGTGGGGCACACACCCAGGTGCTGGACGGTGGGCCCGTGCAGGAGGCCCTAGCCCACCCACCGGGGGCTGAGCAAGGAGGAGGGGGAGGGTGGGCCTGAGTCTTCACCCACCGCAGCACAATGTTGGGGCCCACACTGCTCTTCCGGGAGTCCTGACAGGTGTCGTGATGCCTATTTTATGAGGGGACCCACTCGCCCAGGCCACACTGGGCAATGCAGAACCCATAGGTGGGAGACGGGGGAGGGCCTGAGAGAAGAAAGGGGCTGGGCGGCGGAGGGAGGGGCCTTGGCAGTTTCCGGTCTTAAGGGTTGGGCGGGGACCCAGAGGAGAGGGGACCCCGCCCAGCCCCACCCAGATAGCGGGCGGAGGGGTGCCAGGAGGGCCGAGGGCTACAGCAGCCACAGCCCCCCAGCCCCTCCTGACTTCTCGCCCCTCTACTCAGTGCCTGTGTCCCCCCTCCCTGGGCTGTGCCGCCCTGGCTAGGCACCGGCTGGCCTGCTCCCCGGGGCGTCTGGGACGTGCCGTCCCCTGGCGCCCATCCGAGTTCCTCTTCCTCAGCTGCCTCTGACACAGGAGCTCCCTGGCAGCCCCTCTACACTCTCTTAAACGCCACCTGGGACCCGTTCGGAGACAGTCTCCCATCTGCAGGCCGTGCGGCCTGGGGCTCAGTGTCCCACCAGAATGAGGATGGTGATCTCTATCTCTGAGCTGGTTTATAAGAATGAGGCGGAGTTACGCTTAGCTCTGTGCCACATAAAATAGCTCATCTCTGTCCCCTGACTCCAACGATCTGCTCACTGGGGCTGCCTTCTGCTCCCCCGGGGGGTCCAGGGGTGAAGCCGGCTCCTGGCAGCCACCCCATGTCACCCTGGCCCCCAGCTCCTCCCTGCCCTCTGCCCTCTGTGGGAAATCAGGCCCCAGGTCACTCTACCAGTCGCACCATGCAGCCCCCATGAGTCCCCCAGAGTCTCAGCTTTCCCATGTCCCTTGGGGCCCCCAGGGTTCAGGAGGGCCCCATGAGTGGGATGGGGCATCTGCCTGGTCTGGGTGCCAGGCAGGAGGGGCCAGCAGGCCCTGGTTGCGTGGGGGGCAGCACTGACTGGCCGCCCTGGCCCCAAGGAGACCATCCTGCCTTCCCCACCACGTCCCTCTGCAGTCACCCAGACCGTGGTTGGTGGCTGTCCACTGGATACCAGGGCGAAGGGACCAGGGTCTGGGGCCCACCTGAGCTTCAGGTTCTCCATGAAGTCTTCCATGGTCACTTGGTCCAAAAGCACGAAGTCCGGCTTACCGCACTGGGGCCCTTCCTCGTCCTCCATCCTGCCAGTGGGGCGCCCTAGGCCAGGTGGCCCGACAGACCTTCCTGTGCAGAGGGTGGGCGGAGGGAACAGGCCCGGCCCCTCTACCCACAGCCCTCGCTGCCGCCTCCCAGCGAGCAGTGAAGTAGGAAGTGGGTTCTGGCCCCGGGGAGGGGCAGTCCCCCCACTCGAGGCTCCCCCCCCTCAGGGCCTCTGACCCCTGCTTCCTGGTCCCCAGCCTAACGGATGCTCTGGAGGGCTCCTGGCCCCTTTGGAGCCCCACCCTCTGCAACCTCTGAGTCCACCCCCATCTCAGCATCGGAGCCAGTCCCCAGCCTGCCGCGTGGAGTCGCCTGCCACACCACCATAGGGACAGGTTTCATGATGTGACCACGGCTGCTCCCTCTGTGTCTGTCAATTCTCAGGCCTTAGCAGTAGGTGGGTTTTAGGGCAGGTACACTGTACCTGGATTAAATGAGAAAATGCCATGTGCGGGCAGGTGTCTGGGACAGGGTCCTAGGCAGTGACAGTCCTCAAGGTGTGGAGACCTCACCGGGGCGGAAGGATTATAACCAGCTTCACGCGGGGCCCACCATAGGGCTGGCGTCTAGACTCACCCTGCCACGATTTGGAGTCTGGTTCCTTCCCACAGCTGCTGGGGTCCACCAACCTGTCCCTTCAGTAGTAAGGACCAGGAACAGTGCCAGGAGCCCTACCATCTGGCTCTGGGACCAGGCAGCATCTTTATAAGTGGCTCAGGTTTGTCTCCAACAGCACCCCTTGACCACGGGTGTCCCGTCCTCTGGGTGGGTGGCTCTCTCCCATCCCTGCCCTCGGCTAGAGCTGAGGGCTCCCCAAATTGAGTCACCCACATGCTGCCTTTGGGGTTTGCACTAAGAAAGCTAGTTTATTTAGCAATTGTTTTCCAATCAACTCACTTTTTAAGCTCTGAAATAACTGATATGCCAGTTATGGGTATTTTTCCCCAAAACATCTTGTAACAGCGTACTCAACTAAGCTGTAAAGCACACCAAGTGCCAGATGAAACCAGTCGCCTCCCCCCACAGGCCCAGACCCTCCCTCCCATCAGGAGCAGCTTGGGCTGCAGCCGGGGGCTCTTGGGGAAAACCCCGGGGAGTCCCACCCTCCCAAGCTCTGGACAACCCCTGTCCCCCAGTGCTGTGCTCGTGCAGGGGAGAATCTGGGAGTTTCACTTCCCCCAAACTCGGGGCCAATCATCTGGACCGTAGAACACGTGACAGGGATGAGCGGGCTGTCCCAGCGAAACTTCAGGACACTGATATCTGAACTCTGTAACATTTTCATGAATCATAATGTAATTTTCTTTGGGTTTTTTCACCATGAAAACCTCATGACCGTTGGCAGGTTGGGGACTGACCCACAGTGACCTTGAGCCTAACCAGCTTCCCACCTAGCACCTCGTTTACTTCACGTGGCTGAGATGACACACAAGTCTTTGGTCTGACTGGACCTCTGGGCCTACTGGTCAGCCTTGGCCTTGTCCCTGGCTGAACAAGCGGTGACTCGATCGGCAGCTTCCCAGGGCACACCCCTGCAGGGTCTGACAGCTGGGGCCCCGTGAAGGTGGAAGGGACAGGTGGATGGCTGAGGGGCCGCTGAGGGCTGAGGCAGTGGTGTCCTCTCCTCTTCTCCAGGTCAGTTCCGAGTCAGCCCTGCCTGCCAGGGACCCTGGCTGATGGCCACTGACCCTTGTGGTACCTGCCTGTGCGTTTCTCGGCTCCTCTGCACGACTGTCCCCGTTTAGGGTTTGCACATTAAGATCCACCCCCGCCTCATCCAGAGGCACAGAGAGGAAGCTGCAGGGGAGGCTACCTCCACCGTGCCTGCCCGGAGGGGTCAGGAGGCTCCCTGACGCCTTCCGCCTCAGTCTCAGGGTGTGGCTGCTGTGACTCCACCAAACTGAATGTGAAAGTGGCCAGTCAGCTGGCCCGTTGCCACTGCTGACATCAGGCTGGGTGGGTTCGCTGGTGGGTATGACCAGGTATTTTCCAAAGAAAACAGATATGTGGGTGCACCACTCAGACTGAGGGCATCAGTTAGCACTTGGGTGGCAGTACTTGAGAGTATGCCCAGGTATGAGGACCAGCTGCAGCCCCAAATCTGACCCGGACCCGTGAGGATGTGCCTGGGGCCCCCTCCCCATCGTGCCTAGCATGGAAAGCAGCAGGCTGGACTGAAGCACACGTTTAAAATCCTGTTTATTCGATGTCCCTTGTTTCTCGTTCAGATGTCAGAGGGGCCTAGGTCGTGATGCACAGCCAGGATCCTTGTTTCTGAAGCAGGCGACACAGTATCCAAACCTGGGGCCAGAGAATGTCTCTCAGACAGATACGCACACTGGGGCCCTGAGCCGCCCACAGCCGGCCAGAAGCCAGGAGTTCCTGACTCCTCCTAGGAGGGAATGGGGGGGCTGAACCTCTCACAGAAGTGAGGCACAAAGCCTGGGTTCAAATCCTGATGCACCCTCACCGGATGCATCAGTGTGGGTGAGCCACCACCTCACAGCACCGACTTCCTCATCTGTAAAAAAGAGGAAACTAGAAAAACTCGGAGACTTAATGTGAAAATTAAAATGACATAAGTATGTGGCCAGGGACTGTAATAAATGCCAACTGCCATGAGCAACAATAATAGAACGTGGGTTCCCGCTTCTGACTCCCCTGTGCGCTAAGTGGCCGGAGACTCTGCCATGGCAGGCGTCACCCTTTCCAGGCAGACACACCACTGACCTAGAATCCTGGGGGAGAAGACTGTGCCGAATCCAAAACCATGAAGGCGATCCGATGCCTGACACAGAGCTGGGGCCCCAGGAGCCCTGGCAGCAGACAACTGTCTGTCCACAAAATGGTTTCATGAACTTGAAGTCAATTACCCTTTCTGGGACTCAATCACCTGACTTGCAATATGGGAAGGTCAAAACAAGTAGATGGTTTTGAATGAACTTCAGAGCTGGGGGACTCATGGAAAATGAACATATGTAAAGCGGAAGTGAAGTGACTGGCTAGCCAGACCCTGCCGCCATGCTCACCAGCGAGATCCACGGACCAGCCCGGCGGCCACAGGGTGGATGGGTCGCCGCCTTTCAGGTCTCTTCCAGCTCTGACGTCCTGGGGGTTCTGGAGCTGAAACACGGGCAGGGGAACCAAGTATCATGTGCTGGGGGTAGGTGCCTGCCAGAAACTGTGAAGGGTCTGACACCCCCACCTCCAACAAGGTAGCCCCCCAGGTTCATGGGTGCTGGTGGGGGCTCAAGACTCCTCGATTATAAAGACAGCTAAGTATTCACATCAGCAGTAGTCAGAGCACCAGCCCCAATTCCTACAGAGTGACGCAAGGTGACACAGAAGGCACCACACATGCAGTGGGCTGCGTTACAAGAAAGGCCCCACGTGTGCAGGAAAGCCAGGTGGTCTACAGTGGGCGGCAGGCCCTGGAGGAAGGGTTCTCTCGTACATCCCCAGGCCACTGTCACCGGAAGGACCCTGAAAGGCAGTCTGGGCCAAGGGCTGCGGAAAGACGAGACTCACGAGGAGAGGAGTGTCTGCTGACGGCGGCCCGCGGGGGCCAGTGTGTTCAGCGTCTGCACTTGGACTGGAGGGAGAACCGAGTCCGCCGGAAGCTTCGACCTTCAAGGGAGGAGGTATGGTGTGACCTGGCCACGCTCAGGAGCACAGCTGTGCTGCCCTGCCCACGCCGGCCACCCTTTCCATCCTGGCCCAACCCTGACTGCACCCCACGGCCCTTACACCAAGGCAAGGCCAAGGGCAGCCCCTCCAACCCGACCAGTCCTCCCTGTCTGGCATCCTGGGAGAGAGCAGAGCGCAGGGCTGGAGGGGCCCGGCGCCCTCTCCGACCTGCCGGTGTCCGGCTGGACGACCCCAGACCCCCTCGTGGTCCTCCAAGGCTTAAACTGCGTGAAGAACCAAGAAGTTTGGCACAGGAGTTTTGAAGCACTAGTGCCCTCCTCTCCCACGGGGTTTTCTCGTACAGACGGTGGCTCGGGGCTCCACGCTCCTGGAACCTCGCCTTCGGCGCCTCCGTCTGGTCTGCCGCTAACCGGAATCACTCAGGACATCAGTCCCGCAGGGCTGGGCTCGCCCGTGACTCCTGTCTACTCACTGGTCCCTGCAGCTGGCCCACCTCCACCCTTCCCACTCCCTCTGAGCTTCACTTTCAACTGCCGTGAGGCTTTTCTTTGCAGGATATAGTAAAACAAAATCTGCGACAAGCCTGGAACATACCAACACCCAAAGTCCAGGACGCCGGCAAAAACGCGGCTGTTTTATAATCTGCACCCCAATCGCCAAATGTGGCTACTTAGCACCTGAAATGTGGGTACTATGGATGAAACACTAATCTTAAAATTTACTTAACCATATATGGCAAGTGGTTACCGCGTCAGGTACAGTGCCCAGCACACCAGACACGGAAGGGAGCAGCAGTTGTCTGAAATTTCTATAACCTTGCTCTGGATGCAGCAGGGCAAGGCCTCAAACCGTTTCAAAATGTTCTTGCAAGCGCTGTAGGAATGCACGGGGTCACCGCAGACCCAAGCACGCTGGAGGCTTGCAGCCCACTTTCCTCCAAGCCCATGGGCCCTGGGCAGAGCACAGGGCCCGCCCGGAAGCCGAGGGGAGATGATCGCGGGGTTCAATCAGCCCACGTGGGTTTCTTCCAGGAGCCCACGACAGATAACCGGCAGATGGCAGAAAGGGAGGCACTCCAGACACATCCCTTCTGGCTGGGGAGGGGGGCTCGGGCGAGGCACCCCACCAAGCAGATGCGACGACAGCAGCTAACTGCACCCCTGTGACGCTGCCACTCCAGAGCAGAGCTCCCTAAACTTACCAGACCCCAGGAATACCCGTATCAACACGTCACTGCACAGAGCGGCCTTCTCTTCCATACTCTCACAGTTCAGAGGACACTTAGGGACAACAGGCAAGACCGAAGGCGGTGCGGTGAGGCCCCGGAAAATAAGGCGGAGGGCGCGGCGGGCCCAGTGCGAGGAGGCGGCACTCGCCCGGTTCGCGTGCGGCGGGGGAGCCACTCCCGCGCCCCCATTCCGCAGCGCGCCCCCGCGCCCGCACGTGTCCTGCGAACGCGGCCCTCAGAGCCCGGCTAGTCACCCCTCCCGCAGCACCGCGCGCCCTTCCCCGGCGCCGCGGGGGCCCAGGACGCCCGCCCGGCCCCTGCCGACGGCGGGCCCCCCCTGCGACCCTGGATGGCCTCGGATGAAGACGACACCCAGGCGCGGCCCGCGGGAGAACGGCCGCGCCGCGCCGCGCGACTGCGTCATCACGCAGCACGCCGGAAGCCGCACGCGGCGTCACGTGGCCCGCCGCCCGCCCCCGCGCGTGGGGAGGTGACGTCACGGAGGCGCCGGGCGAGCCCCGGAACGCGGCGTTGACGTGCCGCTGTCGTCCGGGTGAGGACCGGAGCTCAAGCCCAAGGCTCGCCTGGGAACCCGGGCGGGGACGGGGCCCGGGAAGGCGGGGAAGTGCGCCCTGTAAGGGACGGAGCCCGCGGCGACCCGGCAGCGGCCCCGCATGAAAAGAGACGCTGGTCCTCCGTATTCCAGCTAGGGGAAGGTCCCCCCACCCCCAGTGCCTTCAGAAGTTCAGCTTCTGTCCTTGTCGAGGACATAAGTCCTTGACATAATACCCACATTTCAGGTGCTCAGTAGTCACATTTGGCAATTGGGGTGCAGATTATAAAACAGCCGCGTTTTTGCCGGCGTTCTGGACTTTGGGTGTTGGTATGTTCCAGGCTTGTCGCAGATTTTGTTTTACTATATCCTGCGAAGAAAAGCCTTACAGCAGAGTTCAGTTTCTGCCTTCGTGGCTAAATGAGCCCCCTGCCCGCTTCACAACCCAGGAGAGCACCTGCGAGCCCTCACTTCGACCATCTCCCGGGGTTCTGGGAGGTTAAAGGCCCCAACTTGTCACCGGACTCCAAGCTACACAACCAACCTAGTGGGATGGGTTGTGTCCACGTAGTTGTATGAGAGACCGGGGTTTCTAAACGTTGCGCATCCCTCTAGCTGGTTGATGTGCATCGCATTCTCATTTAGTGCTTATTCAATAACAAAGCTGTTTCCTACCTCTGCGGAGAGGTTTTCTGTGTCGGGAGGTGATTTTGTTCTTAATTTTATTTCCGTACACAGGCCAGGAGAAGACATTAGGAGGTACTGAGCCTGGAAAGGGCGAGGTTTGTTGGAGACGAGTGTTAACAGGGTTGTAGACTGTCCTTAGAAGGGCTGCACGTTCAGCACTCTTGAATATCAGGCACGGAAGGTGGGAACTTGTTCTGTAAGTGAACACAAGGAGAGCAATACTCAGCATTTTGTGTGCAGCGCTCAGCGAATCCCTCTTAGCCCTTCATAGTCCACAAATTTCTCTGTGTCATTAAGTTTCATGAGACAGGGCAGGAATAGCATTTCCAGAGGCTACCAAGGAAAGTAACACATCCCTGAAAGAGGCCAGGTGGCTTGCTCAGGGTCTCAGAAGGCAGGGCTCGATGCAGGTGGTTGTAGCTCCGAACTCACTGCTCTTTCCCTTCTGCCGTCTGCTATAAGGTAGTCAGCGAGAACCAGGCGGGTAAATGGTATGGGTGAGGGCATGGGAGGCTCTAGGACCGAAAAGGTAGGCTCTGCCAGGACTGCAAGAGAGGAGCTTTTTTCCTAAGTAACCAACAAAATGAACTAGAGAGGGGAAGATGCTCCATGGGAGTGTTTATCCAGGTAATAAGAAAGGATACCAAAACATTAAGGACCACGGGATTGCAGCTCAATTCCATTATACTAGTAGGCTGCATGAGAGTGGCACGAGGGAGACCCGTCCGCAGCGTCTTATGGAAAGAACTTTGTCCAAAACTGCATCTCAGGAGAGTAACTCCATTTTTCTCCTAAGCTAATTGGGACGGATGCCGGAAAGGAAAAGTAGCAGTTTGGCTCTGGGAGAACACAGCTGCGGTCAAGGAGATGTCAAAGCAGGGCTTGCAAGGGTTCTTCCCCTGAGGGCCACACAAGGAGGACCCCAGAGGGGCCCGGGCTGCCTCTCATTACGAGGTCTTCAAGGGGTTTTGTGAGGGTCGGAGTTGCAGTGAAGGATTCGGAGGAGGATCAGCTCTAGATTTTTCTGTCTTGAAGTTTAGCACTTGGGTCGCAGTCATTTTCGTTCACCAGCTGGGGCCCCAGGCAGCTCGGGCGGCTGTTGGAAGAAGCAGTGACCAGCTAGAGGAGGAGGCTGTTAGGACCCCTTGCAGACGAGGTGTAGCCTGGGGAGAAATGCTGGTTTTGTTAGCATTGCGGCTGGTACCATCGGTGCCTGTCAGGGGAGACCGAACACGCAGACGGACGATGGGCAGGCCATTTCTCAAACGAGAACTCTGCCCCACAGCCTGCTGCAGCCAGCCCAGGAAGCCGGCCTCTGCGAGTCAGACTCTGGGGAGATGGACTGCTCTCTCTAGTGACAACCACATAACGACCAGGTAACAATGCGAACAAGACAAATGGCCAGAGCTTGGTCAATAACTGACAGCTTCCCTCATTTTTGTTCCCACTTCCAACTTAGGACTCACCAGAGGAAGCCAGACATGCTCCTCTAGCCAATCACCTGGGTGCCCAGTTCTACTTATTCCCCCAGTTTCCCCAGGTTCACAGCCACCATCGGCACACCCGAGCCCCCTTTCTCCACCAGGAAGCTCTCCCCTCCTCTGCCTGCCTTTGGTTCTCTGCCAGATGCAAGTGATGGCGGCTGACTCCCTTGCTACAGCAGGCTGTGTACGAATAGACTTTGTCGTTACCTGGCTGGTCCTCGTTTATTTGCCAAATGATCGCCATCTGGTTATTGGTAGGCAGAATCTGACTTGGGCTTGTGTATTGGGGGATGAGGCAAAGGCATCCCAGGGGGCATGAGCAGCCTGGTGGGAGGCGGCCTAGGGATATGAGATAACAGGAAGCCCGCACGTTGCTCCTTGCCCCGTTCCCCTGCCTGGTTCCCCTGTCCCGTTCCCGGCACAGTTGCCCGGAACCAGGCAGTTGGCCCCTTCCTCTGGGAAAGCTTTACCCTGGGCCACCTGATAGGAGGGCTAAGGGGCCCAGCTCCATCCCGCAGAGCAGAAATGAGCGAGTGCTGGACTGAGAGACAAGACAGTGACAGCTGGCACAGGATCCCTTACTTAACCGCACCACTGGAGACAAACTGGTTTGTATTGGTTTATGCTCCAGCTGCGCTGCAAGGTTCTTACTGGTAGCTTGGTTTAGCGGCAAAATAATGGGCGTGCTGCTGCTGATTCCAGTTTGCACTGTGCTTTGGGGCAACCCCCCCCCATCCCTGGACCTCATCCGTAAAAGGTGGCAGTTATCCTAGGTGACTGTTCAGCTCCATTTTATTCTGATAGGGTCTGGACTCGTTAGTTTGCAAACTCGGGAGCTTCCTGGGTGTAATTTGAAACTGGCCCCCTACACGGAGGGCAGGGAGACACTGAGGAAAGAGGCAGACCAGTCCAGATTGGTAGGTGACCGGTTTAATCACCAAAGGAACTGATAGATCGCAAGAGTAGATCTGCGCACGGGCCCACCTCAGGCTGTGACTTTGGGACAGCGTCTAGCCTGGGGACGACGTGTGGAGTATGCATTGCAAGGACAAGGGAGGGGCGAGGAGCCTCCCATTTCCTGGTGCAGCCCGAGGGTCAGCCCGCGGTCCTGTCTTCTCAGTGGCCTCCTCTAACAGCACGTCCGCAGTTGTATTCCCGCTTTCCTGAGGGGTCTAAAGACGGCTGGCCCCGGAACTGAGGAAGCCCTAGGGCAGGGCTTCGCAGGGATCCTGGGCGTGAAGGGGCAGAACTGGAAAAGGAAAGGGTGAGGCTACGGCCACGGCCACGCCCCCGCCTCGTTCCCTATAGGCCCCGCCTTCTCGCAGGCCCCGCCCCTTCCCCAAGGTCCGGCTCCCACCTTCCTGTTAGCCCCGCCCCGCCGGCGTGCCCCGCCCTTTTCCGCGGGCCCCGGCCGGGGGGCTTCCCGGCGGTGTGTCTCGGCCTCCCTGAGCGCGAGGCAGGCCGGGAAGTTGGCCGCCGTAAAGATGGCGGCAGAATTGAAAAGCCGGAGCCGCTCCCGCGGTCCTGAGGGTCGGGGGCGGGCTGGGGGGGTGGGGTAGGGCGGGCGCGTTGTCACCGCTCCAAAGGCTGGGGCGGGGCGCGCGCGGGGAGAAGGCAGGGCTCGATGCAGGGGGTTGTAGCTCCGAACTCACTGCTCTTTCCCTTCTGCCGTCTGCTATAAGGTAGTCAG
>NW_011889401.1:477339-495820 GCF_000151845.1 Pteropus vampyrus
GGGGACTGCTCGCGGCGACATGGAGGAGGAGGGCAAGAAGGGCAAGAAGGTGCGTCCTCCCGAGGGCCGGGCAGGGGGCGGGCTGGACCCCAGAGCGAGGCGGCGGAGAGCGGAGGGGCCGGGGCTCGGGGGCGCAGGGGAGGTTCCCTCAGGCCGCCCCTCGGGGTGCCGGCGCTGGGCGGCGCGGGGACGGAGGTCGGGTCTGTGGAGGTCCCGGCCGGGAAGTCCGGCGTGCGGAGGTCCGGGCGCACACGTTGGAGGTGAGCGTGGCGGGCAGGCCGGTCCCGGCGGGCGGCGCACGGGCGGGCGGCGGTACTGGGTCTCGCGCCTGGGTAGGAGGCGCGCCCCGGGACAATGCGGCGAGGTGGTCCTCTGCCGGCCGGTGCGGCGGGGGAGGAAGGGGCCACGCCTTTCCGCCCCTTCCGGCCAGTGACTCCCCCAAACCCAGGCACTCCATATGCCCTGCCCCGGGGACACTGACCAGGGCTGCAGAGGCGCTGGCCCTGCCTAGGGGCCAGAAAGTCTTCCAGGGTTGGAATCTTAGAGTCAGTGGGTGTAGGCTTAGTGTGGGAACATTTGCTGCTTGGTGGCTTCAAGATTTTGGTGTCAGGTAAAACTAGAAGTGACCTCACGGTACAGCCCGTTCACGGACTGGGTTTTGCTCTCCCTGCTACCATGCAGGTGATCTCAGTGACCTTATCGTTTGGCATAGTTCAAGAGCCTCCTTAGTTTATGTGGTTTTAAAAACGTGGCTTTAATTAGCAGGCTGGAGTAGCTGATAAAGGAGCTCACGGTGTTAGGGAGACTGAAATAACCACGTGGGATAAGCTGTCATTAAAATGAAATTTGGGTTCCAGGGAAATGTATCTTTCAAATACAGGCTTTATAACCTGCGTAAGCGTCTCGCCCATCATTTGCGTTTTAATAAGTGTGTGTGTGTGTGTGCACTTTTACGTGTAAGTTTAAAACACTTCAGTACGCCTGGCCACCCTCTGCTCTTCAGTGCCAGTGTGCCCTTCATTTAGGTTACTCATCTCTGTGTTTTACAAGGCGCTTCATTTTAACTAGGTGCCCTTGTCACCGAGGGTAGCCAGGTGGTGTTGAGGGTGCTGCGTGGCGCCGCTCCTCTGACTTGCTCGTCGTGTTCTGTCGTGAACGCGTGTGTCTAACTTAAGTGTGGTAGCAGTTACAGTTACCTACAAAGGTGGTTTAAGTTAGGTAAACGGCCCCAGAAGTGATTCAGCCTGTGAGGGTTAGTCTGCGGAGGGATGCTGCCCACCGTGGAGGGGCAGAGCTGAGTTTAAGGTTTGGACCAAAGCTGATGGAAGGTCCCAGAAATTCAGTCAACTCCCTCCTTCCCTGTCACAGCCAGGCAGGCGGCCTCTGCCTGCGCTCCTGGCCACCAGTGTCTCACAGAGCAGCTTCATCCCGTCCACACAGCACCTCCCTCGGGCCAGACTCTTCATGCCTGCTAAGGAGAGTCACTGTGATGGGGAAGGGTGGCATTGATGGACTTTACTCTAGAACCTTCTACCAGCTCTGGCAGAAACAACAAAAGCTCCAACAGCGTAGGGAGAGACAAATGGTAAGACATGCCCGACCTTCTGGAACCAAAGCGAAAAGCCAGTGAAACTCAATTTTGGAGCTGGGGCAGTGGAAAGGCTTAGGCCTGGAGAAGGTTACCGCTGAGCAGAGCCGCTGTTTCTCGCAGAGGACACAGTGCCGAAGCCGTCTCCTTCCCTGCCCCTGCCCCAGATCCTTCTTCCCCAGCGGCCGACGCGGGGCTCTGGGGCATGGGTTCCTTACCCAGGCCGTGGCCGAGCCCACTTCACCTGCTGCCCTCTGCCACACACAGCCGGCGGACCCTTCCTGCTGTGCTCCCCGATTCGATGTGAGGTCACCTTTGGCGCGTGAAGTTTGGTGTTTAGGTCGTTCCCATTGTGGTAGACTAACCGGAGATATATTTTAAACCATGTGCACAAGTTCAGGCTAAAACAGGCGTAATGACTTAATAGTTTTATGACAGTACAGTTTGGACATTTAAAGTCTCGAGTCAGTTCCCTCAAAAAATGCAGATTTAAACTTTTAAAAACGTGGGTGGCTGGGCCTTTTTGGGTCTTCGGACACTTGTCCTGGTGCCCGTTAAGCAGGCATTCGGGCTCGTAACGCGGCCCAATTCCCCAGGACAGGAAGTCACGAGCTGCCAGAGAACTGGAAAACGAGTGGACCTCTTGCGGGGGCCCCGGGTACAGGCCTGGCCCTTCTCAGGCTGCCCTGGCACATCTGATGAGGGTGACTTGATCCTGTCATGCCCCACGGAAGGTGCTGGGTGACAGGGACGTGGGAGGAGCAGGCAGGAGGCGGGGAGATGCGGGTGCTTGGGGAGACGGGAAGGCTGCTGGCGCGGGCCCACTGGGGCCCGCTCTCCTGCGGCTGTCCCAGAGTGGCCGGGACCTTTCAGACCACAAGTCCCCATTTGGGTTTGGAGAATAAGGCTGCCCCCTGAGAAAACGGACCCGAGTTCCGTGCGTTTAAACACTGTTCTGTCAGGGTTGACTGCTTTCGTGAGAAACTTAAGGTATGCATGAGTTGGACTGTGCGCATTTTTATAAAAACATTTGGCTCAGATGAGACTTGTAGCCCGTGAGAAGTCACCGCCGTGTGAAGTCACCACTGGGCCTCGATGCTTTCTGGGTCCCTGCTTCTGCCACTTCTGCTGCTGTTAGGTTGTAGGTGGCACCACCGGTGGCTGTGATTTCAACCGGAACAGAGTTGACTGTTTTTACATAGATCTACTGTATTTGCATTCTTCAAATAAAAAAGGGCGACAAGGTACCCTAGAATTGTACGACAGGATGTTAAACGTTGAAGGGTTACTAATTTCATTGGGGTTACTATTTGGGTTATGTTTTGTCAAGTTCTATCAGATAGATATATGCTGGGGTTTTTATAGGTGAAATGACATGATCCCTGAGATCTGTGTTACTCAGACTGGAAAAAGAAAGATGCGAGGTAGCTGGATGTTTTGGCAGCGGGCGGTCATTCATCATTCTGTCTCCTTTTGTGAATTTTTGAGTTTCCATGTAAAAAGTGGGGAGAAAAAGATCCCCGGGGTACGGGACCAGGTTATCAGCTCCCGTACCTGCCCAGTCCTTCAGCCAGTGTCTCGGGAGCTGAAGCTCAGACGGGACCGGTGTGTGGGGACACAGCAGCCGTGCTGTCCGCGGCGCGTGCCTGCGTGGGGACGTTTGTGTGAAACAGAATGTGCTTCCTAGAAGCAGCGCGCTCTGACTTCTAAAATTCTGTTTTGTTGGTTTTTTTTCATTAAAAAGGCTGCTGGTCACCACCTACGAAATTGCTTTTATAACTGATGGTATAGCTGTCACAGCTGTAACGGGGCTGACAAAAGTGAGCTTGAGCCTCCATTCCTGCTTCATCTTTCCTCTGGGGGGATGACAGGGCCAGGCTGCCGGCAGCCGGGTCCAGAGTGACCAGCAGTAGCCAGTCTCACTGCCGTCTGGTCTGGGAGTTTCCATTCCCTGCCCTCCAGTCAGTGCGGTGGCCCGGTGACCGCCACAGTGCTTCCCTGTGACAGCTCGGAGTGCCCACCGTGCCGTGCGAGCGGAGGCTGGTGCTGAGGAAATCGCTTCTCTGGCACCAGCGCCGCAGTGGGGGCCGGCGGCATTCTGCCCGTGGGGTCGGCCCGGCGCCTTCGTCCCCGGTGGGTTTGGTCCCTGTGGGTGCTTCCTTCATTTCTGATATCGGTCGTGTTCACCACCACTCTGCGGGGTGAGGTCCCAGCCACCCGCATGTGCTGTCGCATTGACTGATCAGCATGAAATCCCGTTTATTGATGTGAGTGTGGATGTCACACTCAGGACAGCAAGGGGCAGGCTGAGAACAGTGCGTTTTGTCTGGAGATGAGCTGCTCACACACAGCATTAGAGAAGGAGCGGCCAGCGCTAGCGTGCTGGTCCCACACGGGGACCGCGGAGTGACCTCCAGGCGCCGGGCTGCGTGAGGCCCATAGTTTGGGAGGGCCGTGTGCTCAGCGGAAGCCACCGAGGTTTCTCTGTATTCCTCTGGGGACTGTGTGTCTGGGCACATGCGCTGGGGACACAGCTCTGTGCCTGCAGAGCTAGCAGCGGCTCTCGGAGGACAGGCGAGGGGGACCGTTGGGAAGTGTGCCACGACAGGAGCGAGTAAGGGCCTTTCTGTTAGGGTGCCGTCAAGCCCAAGTGCAGACAAGACCCTGTGGTGTCACCGTGCCCCAGCTTCAGAGGCGGTCAAAGTGCAGGCGGCTCCGCTCACCTGCCTCGTCTCTTGGCCACCCTTCCCCCGGTGTCAGGAGCCGACCACGGCCCCGATTCCCGCACCGAAGCCTGCCCACTGCACCTCAGAGCGGCTCTGTCTCTGGAGGTGGGGCCTTAGCAAGGGGGTTAAGGCAAAGTGAGGCCACGCGGGCTGACATCCTTTTAAGAGAAGGAAACCAGGATGTGCACGCAGGGGGACTGCTGTGTGGGGACACTGGGACAAGACGTCATCTCCGTGCCCAGGAGAGAGGCCTCGGGAGACCGGCCCCACCGATGCCTACACTGGGCCATGCAGCTAACACCTGGGATGGGAAGGAGTGTCTGCAGCTTGTGCCCTGGGCTATGGTCCCCTGTCATGGAGGACGAGGCTGGCAGGTCATTCCGAAGCAAGCAGGCCAGCAGGCTGCCATGACAGGAGTCTAGTTGTGGTCCTGGGCTGGGATGTGGTCTCCATCTAGCTCGGAGTTCTGAGGACTTGGCCTCCACGCTGGCCCCAAACACAGATGGCCAGGCGACTCAGAGTGGCAGGGCCACCACCCTTTGCTCTGCATGTCCCAAAGCGCACGTCCGCTGTGGTCGGTCGCGTGGCCCCGGTCGGCTCTGCCGTGGGAGCAGGTCGGTGCTGGGCTGGCTCGGCGTCGTCCCTCCGCCCAGGAGCAGCTGCTGTCCCTCAAGTGCGCTGCTCAGATTTCACGGGTCCACAGCGTGAGGGAGCTGAGGTTGGGATTTGTCGGCTTAGTCGAAGTGAAAAGGACACTGTTTCCCGGGCTCCGTGCCAGTGGCAGGGGCGGCGCAGCTGTCCCCAGCGTGGCCCGGCCGCCGCGGTGCTGGAAGCAGGGCGTGCGGGCGCGGCGAAAGCGGTCCCCTGCGCCGAGCGGAGGCTGCACGCGGCTTTTGTTCCGGTTTTGTTCAGGGCTTAGCGCGGCGGACTGCACGTGCGCCCGGCGACCTGGATTCTGGACAGGTGCCGAAAGCGGTCAGTCTGAGCCGGTGTCACTGCGCTGGGGGGAAGCCCGGCAGGTGTCACCCTCTTAGGTGCGCAGTGTGTCTCACCTGCGGTCTTACTTGTGGGGACGTTTGTTTATTCAGCTCTTTATTATCCGTCGTACAGTTTAAATTCCACAGTGGCATGTCCCCAGACTCTAATGTGTGTCCTGTGTGCCATGCCTGTTACCTCTGCAGTCGGCTGTGATTTCGAGCATTCTGCGTGCGTGCTGGGCGTGCAGTCTTATTAAGCTGGTACCTGGGGCAGACCTGCGTGTCACGTGTGTCATTCTACACGTCAGGAAACTGTTTAATTCCCACAAGTGTGTCTGGCTGTCATTTCTGCCGGTTCATGTGTGACTTGAGTAGCTCTTGCACATCCTGTCCTGAGGGGCACCTGCCTGTCGTGCACCCGATGTCGGACCCAGTGGGCTCTGTGCACCTAATAATGGGTCGCTGAGTTCCGTGGTAACCGTGCGTTTCCTCTCTGTCACTGACGAACTGTCCCTGCCGAGTCTTTGCCTCCGGTTCTCAGTCACCGAGGGACTGGACAAGGGTCGGCGTTCTCTCTGCAGCTGGCGTTTTGAATTTGTTTGTTTCTCCCTGAGGTTCTGTTA
The DNA here is from genome assembly GCF_000151845.1 of Pteropus vampyrus. NCBI lineage: Eukaryota > Metazoa > Chordata > Mammalia > Chiroptera > Pteropodidae > Pteropus > Pteropus vampyrus. The sequence goes on from NW_011889401.1 coordinate 483,254, forward strand.
GTTTTGGCTTCACTGCTTTTGAAGCTCTGTTCTTGAGTACATACATTTAGGGTCGTTATGTCCTGCTGAGATGACTTTTTCATTACGAAAAGACCATCTGTACTTCCGATAATAGTCCTTGTTGGGAACCTCCTCGGCCGGGTGAGCAGGTGAGCGGGTGAGCGGGTGAGCGTGAGCGTGAGCGTGAGCGTAGCTGCACGAGCTTCTCGTGCCGCTTGTTGGGTGTGTTTCGGAATTTCCGTAGCTTAGTATTTAAGCTGCTCTCTTGCGAACAGCGCGTTGCTTACGTAGTTGCTGCATCTTACTTTGCCTGATAACTTCTGCCCTGTACACTTAACGCGGTTGTTGATCCGGTCACATCTGTCTGCCACTCGCTGTTGGTTTTCCGGCTTACCTTTGCTACAGCACGGCGTTCCCAGCCCTGACCCGGAAGGCGTTTAGAGCCCCAGGTCTGGTTAGCAGGTGTGCACACGGCTGCCGCGGCAGCTACTCCTCGCAGGTCCTGGAGTCTTGCCTGTGACCCGGTTATTCTGGTACAGTGTCTCCTGTGGTGGGAATAGGGGCTGCTGGGATGGTTTTTTCTCCACAAGAGTTTTTGGAGATCTCTCATTATGGGTGTGTAGTTTCTTGATTCCTCTTCAGGGCCGAATCAGTGTAATTCATTTAAACAGCAGCCCGTTTGTAGACTCTTCGGTTGTCACTTTGCTCTGACAAAAAACGCTGAGCTTAGCCGCCTCCTGACCTTTCTCTCGGTTTAATTCCTTTAATGCAGCTGTCAGGACGGCTCACGGACAGGCTCGGGCACAGGCAGGCAGGCGTCGAGCACGCTTCGAGGGCAGTGCTGATAGTGGGGTGTCCTTCAGCCTGGAAGGAGGTTGCGGGGTCACACGGCCGGTTCTGGAGGCCCCTGCCTGAGGTTCTGCTGTGTTTACCCCTGTTACGTCTGTGGATCCCGTGTCTGGGGTGACCTGCGTCTGCATGAAATGCTCTCGTGCGTTTCGTCCCAGAGCTGTGATCGTGCACACGCCTGCTGAGGGCACGTTATCCCCGGTGTCCCGGGCAGGGGGGCACCCGCGTTCGTCAGTTCCCGGGAACCCTGATTTCCAGAGCTTTTCCCATGGGTCTGTGTCCCACGGTCAGACGGGTCTTGTCATGGATCCCGACACAGCGTCCCTTCTGGGGAGGGGTGTGGTCGACCTTCTCAGAAGAGGTTCTGGAAGCGCCTGCCAGCCCCGGCTCCGGCTGTGCCGTCTTTAGCAGTGGATGGTTGCCTTCTGCCTCCCTGTCCCCTCCCGTGTCGGGCCCAGGCGCGGGGCTGAGCTGACCGTCCGCACGCTCGTCCCTGCCAGGCCTTTCTGGGCTTCCTGTTGGTCTCATTTTCTTCAGTCCCGTCCCCACTCTTTCACGCCCCCCGCTTGTCGCCAGCCACCCTAACCTGTTCAGTGCAGGCCCTTCTGTCTGTGTGTATTCTTGCAAAACGTGTTTTGATGCCTCTTAAAAAATCTTTTTATTTTGAGATAATTTGAAACTTAAAAAATGCAAGGAGTGCACGAAGACTCCCGCGCCCTCTGCAGAACCAGCGCCCAGGCCGTGTCTGCAGGGGGCTGTGTCGTGTGGCTCGGCCGCCCTGACTCCCAGCAGCTCTTTGGGGTCCGTGTGGCTCCTGTGTGGCGTCTGTTACACCCCCGACTACCTGCTCGCCAGGGGCGGGACAGGTTTTAAACGGCTCTCCGTTGGCCACACTGGTCCCTTCTGTCACCGTGGGCCGGGCTGTCCTGGAGATGCTCCATGGCCTTGCTCGTGGCAGTGCTCCCTCTCTGGGTGCTTGCGTGGGCCACGTGAGTGTGACGCACAAACAGGCTGTCATATCTGTCCCATGGGTCGAGCACCTCAGGCGAGGCAGGCTTTGCCGTCTGTGACCCAGGGCCATCTGGTGGCGAGGCCCTGCCAAGCCAGCCATGTGGGTGTGTGATGCACTCGCTTCCTGGGGTCAGGCCGTTCACCGAAGTGGGGGTGCTCCCTCCCACCTCCCAGTGGGCACTTCTGGGAGAGGAACTGAAACACTCACACACAGGCTTGAGACGGAAAGCTGCCTAGTGTCTGGGTGGGTGGGGGGCGTCACGACCACGTCCGTCTCCCTGAGCTAGCTTATAATGCCGTCCCAGTAAACAGACCACCGGGCTTTCATCTGGGACTGGACCACGTGTCTTAAAGCTCATTTGTGTCGCAGACAAGCAGGACCACCAGAAACCTCTGAAAACGAGGAGCAGGAGGAAGCGACAGGCTGGGCCGTGCTGTCGTGTCCTGGCTGATGCTGGGCTGTCCTGTGAGCAGCCTCAGGGACAGACCCCACTCCCAGGGACACTAGGTGTGCAGGAAAGTGGCATTTCACGGCAGAGACTCTGGTTAGTAGTGGCATCGGGAGGCTGCACAGGTGTGGAAAGGGACCCACCCGACCTGCCCCCCTGCTGTGCTGGGAGGCACTTGAGGGCGGCAGACTAGCCAGCGAGCAGGCCCTGAAGTCCCAGGCAGACATGTGGCCGTTCTTCAGTGGCCTGGGGGATGAGGACGCTTTCCTGCCTGCCCCTCCCAGTCCAGAAGCAGTGAGTGCAGGGACCAGAGACCTGAGGACATCAGGGAAAGGACAGCAGATGAAGGACAGGATTTGCTATTCATCCAACAAACGAACCACCGTTCACAAGGTTCACGTAAAGAAAGCTGGAGGCCGAGAGCCTGGGGCCTGGGAGGAGCGAGCAGGTGGGACGGGGTGACGCCGGTCCCAGGAGACGCGGGGCTTCGCAGCTGTGCAGAAAGGCAGTGGCCACAGGGCCTGTCCCCAGGGAGACGCCGGCCGCTGTGTCCTGGGCTCTGCCCCTGCTGGGTGCTGGTGGCCTCTCGGCACTGAGCAGCTTCAGTGGCGCTGGCGGACGGAAGCTGTGGTTTCTGCTCTTCCGGTTCCTTCGCGGCTCTTCGTAGGGGGAGGGCTGACGGCACCCGTGTTTTTCAACGAGATTGACGCGGACGGGGGAGAATGCACAGTGACTGTTGGCAGAGGGGGAGGGACCCCAGCTCCACAGAAACCCCTCCGATGGACTCCCCAGGGGGCCGCCCCCTGGAGAGCGAGGTGGGTGAGGTGGGTGTGGTTGGCGCAGAGCATCTGGAAGGCTCGCTCGGTCCCCCGGGACCTTGTGAGCTGGGGCTGCCCCAGCAGTGCAAGGAGCCGTTTGTAGGTGTCAGCGGCGTCCGTCTGACCTCGGGGGACATAAGGCCACAGATGTCATGACTGCGGGCGAGAGCAGTCTGCATGGGGGCTTGTGGTCAGTTGGGACGCAGGGTCCGAGTTGGAAGATGACTTAGGGAAAGGCCAGGAAGGAGCGCGCGTGCGCAGCCGCCCACCAGCCTGGGAGTGCGTCTGACGGCTGCGGGGCGGGCGGGCTGAGCGGCGAGTCCTGCTCACGTCCCCACACGGTCTTCCTCTGGGGCTCGGCGGGGCCTTTTGTCTTTTGGGGAGACTTGGATCATCTGGGGGACAGTGAGCCTGAGGGCTCAGGCAAACGCCAAGTGGAAGATGGACAGCTGCAGGCCTGGAGGTCCCGTTGCTGTCCATCCGGAGACCATGCCAGTGACCAGCAGCCACGGTCCCTGCCTTGGTCCTGGCCACGGCGTCCGGAGTGCTCACTCTCTCCCCAGAACCTGCGCACACATTTTCACGTTTGGAAGCAATGTCGGTTCTGGAAAGCTGAGTTCACGCTTGGCTGGGGGTCCCGTGTGGGCCCGGGTGACGAGGGGTCCCGTGTGGCCCCAGGTGACGGACGTCCCCTGTGCCCCCGGCCCGCAGCAGCCAGTTGGCTGGCATTGTGACCCTCACGGGCGCCTAGCTGCCCAGGCAGCGCCTGCATGAGCAGACTGCATGCGCTGGGCTCGCTCGCCCTGGAGGCCCCTGCGTGGTCTCGTCTGCGTTACAGCTCATGTCCCCTGTGACTGTGACCTCCTGTCACGTAGACCTGCAGGCCTACCTTCTGCCCGGCCTGCGTGGGCCCCAAACAGACGGTTTACTGCTGCCCTGAGGGCCTAATCCAGGGTGGGGTGGTCCTGCGGGGGGAGTGGGGAGAGTGGGGGGAACTGTGGGGGGGTCCTGCAAGGTGAGTGGGGGGAGCACGGGGGGTCTTACAAGACAAGGAAGATTGTAGGTTCTGGGATGCCGTTTCATGTGGCATCAGTACACGACAGAATTTTCCCTTAGAGAAGGAGGAGAAGTGCGAATCTTTAATAAGTGTTGGCGACATGCAGGTTCGCTGGTTTGTGTGAGTGCTGGGCAGAGCTGGGCCTGCCGTGGGCCCATGTGCTGTCCGGCGCGGGGTCCGTCTGGGCCGGCGAGCTGCGGGACCCCAGGAAACGACAGACGGGAACACGTGGCCGGTGCGGGCCTGCACCTTTGGTTTCAGGTGTTTGGTGGCGCTTCCTGCCGAGACCCCCATCGGTGTCTGTTCTCTGTGTTTTGCATTCGTTTGGCCGGTCTGGGGACAGGGACCCTTGGCATCTGTGTATAGTGACTGCTGCATGGCTGGACATCTCTGGGGAGCAATCAGGGCTTCCTGCAGGTGCGGGGAGACAGGCGGGCTTCGCCCTGTCCCGCCCCCTACCCCTCTGCACGTTTACTCTGCTTGTAGGACCCTGGCCAGGGTGTGAGGTTGCCCAGGCCACGGTCGCTGAGCCCGGAGGCCGGGGCGGAGGGAGGGCGTGCAGACGGAGCCCGTGCTGTGCCCCTGGCGGGGGAGATGGGGGACTTCTGCCATCAGCTGCTGGCACCACCGTCTTGGCCACACCTGCCCCGCTCTCTCAGGTCCTGGAGTGACGTGACACACGGAGCTGGGGGTTTGGAAGGCCCTGCGTTTTTGTTGTCTGGGGGGACTCGAGGACTCTCCTTTCTGCCTTCCCCTGCCTGCTGAGCATTGGCCTGTGACCTTTTGAGTGTCCGTGAGCAGGCAAAGGCCCAGGCCCCAGCTGACACGAGGAACCTGGCCTTGGCCTGGCCTCGGGGGTCTCTTCGTCCGCAGCCTGCACGCCAGGCCCCGTGTGTCTGGGGTCGAGGGGGCGGCTGCAGCCACCTCTGCTTGTTCGCCTGGATGGACGCAAAGCCGGCCCGAGCCGCAGCCCCGACTGTCGCCGTTTCTGCTTGCAGCCTGGGATCGTGTCGCCGTTTAAGAGGGTGTTTCTGAAGGGCGAGAAGAGCAGGGACAGGAAGGCGCACGAGAAGGTGGCGGAGCGGCGGCCCCTGCACACCGTGGTGCTGTCGCTGTCCGAGCGCGTGGAGCCCGACCGGCTGCTGAGTGACTACATCGAGAAGGAGGTGAAGGTAAGTGCGCTGCGAGCCGTCGCCAAGGCCGGCGCCTGGCCCGGTCCCCGGTCAGGGCTGAGCCGCTCGGCGCGTCTCCTGAGTCCTGTGAGAGCCTGTGCCCGGGACACTTGTCGCTCGTCCCTCCCCATCACGACAGTGACGTAAGCGAATGGAAGGCGCAGGGCTGCGAGGTCAGAGAATGGAGACACGTGGGAGGAGGGCGGGGCCTGGTGAGCAGGCGCTGGGCTGAGGCACGGCCACATGTGACCTGGCGCTCTCTGCTCTCACCTGGCCGTCACGAGAGGTGGGGCTGGGAGCTGTCCTGGGAGAGACGTGGGACTAAGGCTTTGGGGCACAGGGAGGGCGGGCGGGCCAGAGTGAAGGCCAGGAAGCCGGGACAGCGACGGTGCCCTCCCTGCCAGGCTCCAGGTCGCCCGCAGCTGGGCCGTCGTGTGGAGGGCCCGGGCGTTCCCGCGGGCAAGCCGCGCGGCCGCAGTGTGGCCCCGCGTGAGCACACCCCAGGGGTCCACAGCCCGCACGCAGCCTCCCGCTGTCCTGAGATGGAGCCCCAGACAGACTCCAGAAGTAAATGCGAACAGAGCAGCAAGGACGCGGAAGACGCGCGAAAAATACAACTTGTGTCGTACTGTCAGGACGACGAGCAGAAGCCGCGCGAACCGTGGCGCACGGTCGCCCGGTAAATAAAAGGCGGAGATGGAGCTTTTGGGATGTGACGCATCTTCATCGTCTGTCTCCACGATGTGCTCGAGGGAGGGTGAGAGGCAGAGCGCGTGGGGCGCCTGGAGACGCAGACAGACGCGCACACAGCCCTACGGCCCGGCAGTCCAGAGCCCCCACCGTCCACCCAGGAAGTGGGCAGGAGCCGCGGGGCACGTGTCGCCTAAGAGGACGTGCCGATGGCAGATGAGCACAGGACACAGCGCCCAGCCTCACCGGCCATCGGGGCATCGTCACCGCTCACGTGTCCCATGGCCATGCTGAGAGGTCGGGCACACGCGGTGCTGGTGGGGTGCCGAGCACAGGCCACCACCCCGGAAGACTGGCCGGCAGGTTCTTGGGTGTCAACACGCAGCACCATCCTGTGTGGACGCGGCTCCTGGCGGGTTTCGGAAAGAGTACGTCCGGCTGTGTCCGCAGCGGCAGACTCTGCCCACATCCGAGAAGGGGCTCTGCGCCCAGGGCTCCTTGGGGGTGGACCGGCCTGAATGGCCTTCACTGCCTCCACCCTGACAGGACGTGTCGGTGGTCTGGGCCTGAGTGTCAGTGCCCTATCAGACCCTCTGATCCAACTCGGAAGGATTCTTCGTCCCCAGGGTCCCCCCACCCAAGTGAGAGACCGAGCCGGTGCATGCTCACCTCGCGGCCCAGGCTGTCTCGTGGGCGTGGCCGCTCCTGGGTCAGTGTCGGTCTGGAAACTGGGTCAGGCTGGCGCTGCGTTGGCACCGTACTGCTGGTGTCCCTGCGTGGATGGGAGGCATCCAGCGGCCCCTTCGCCCCAGGAGCCACCTCTAGGCCCTGTCACTGACCCTGTCACTGGCTCAGGGCCGCTCCCCTCGCTCCAGGAGCCCAGCTCCAGCATGTCCCCATCAGCCCCACCACCAGAGCAGCTCGGTGGCTGGTGCCCCTTCCAGTCGGGCTGTCCAGCTCACCCTCCAGAGCGGGGCGTCTGCCGGCCTCCCCGTCTTCCACAGGGAAGTAGCCCTGACCCACAGCACCTCTGCTGTGTCCCTTGTGGTCCGCATGGGCTTCATCCAGCTGAGCTCACAGAGTCTAGCCTGGGCCCCGTGTGGGGCGAGCCCCTGAGGACACATGGGTGCGCCCCTCCTGCCCCGGCTCCCATGTCGGTGTGCGGCACTCTGTAGTCGGGCCAGTGTCCCTAGTGGTGCTGTATGAGATTTGACCCCAGGCGCAGGCCTGGGCGGGGGGCAGACCCCGAGGAGGCAGCCTTGTGCCAGGTGCCTGTCCTGTTCGAGTCCTGTGTGTCATTTTCGAGCAGTAGTGTGTGGAGTCCTCCGTCTTCTGTCAGGTGGGTGGCCGCCTGAGGCCCAGACCATGGAGAAGGTTCTCAGATGCACCTGCCCAGGTCTCAGTGTCCCCTCCCCCGGCGTGCAGCTGGGCCAGGCCGAGGCTTGAGGGAGGCCGACCCGGGCTTGGTGTGATCGTGGATCCGCCAGGTCCCCTCCACAGTGCTTCCTGGAGGCGCTGTCTGCCGCGTAGGCGGCCGTGGTGGGCTCACCAGCAGCGGCTCTGTGTGCCTGAGACCCGCTGCTGTGTCACCCTCCTTGCCCATGGCAGCTGATGTGCCAGCAGTCAGACGTCCCCCGGCCTCTCAGTCCACCGTGACCGTGAGGCTGTGTCCTCGCGTGCCATGGTTCGTGGGCGCAGCACCTACGCCGCCTCCCTGCTGCACCCTTCGGCGCTGGGGACGGCGTTCGCCCTCCGACCCCGTTCTCCGGTGGGTCTAAGAAGACTTGTCGATTTTTGGTTTGTTCAGCTCTTTCTTGTGGTCACGGGATGACAATCTCTGAGTTCTGTATGCAGAAGCCCAGCGTCACCCCTGCAACGGCGACCCCCAAACGCACGAGTCGGAAGACTGGGAAGTGTCGTCGGGAGCGGGGGGCAGGCTGCTCTGGGGCAGGATCAGTAGCCACTGAAAACGCGGAGGCCTGAGCCAGCGGGGAAGCGACGTGTGCCATGCTGGCGCCCAGACCTGGGTCCCGCACAGAGGGAGGCGGCCACGTGTGGCGTGCCCGTGTGCACTGTCGCGTGGGGGCGCCTTGCGTCCTGTCGGGGTGCCTCGCAGGGCTCTGGGGCAGCGGCGAGCTCCGCAGCAGCACGTGTGTGTGTCCCCAACCGGCCGGGCTTCTCCAGACTCGGGGTGCGTGCCTGCGGGGGGGAGCGGCGGCCCACGCTGCCGGGCGGCCCTGACCTTGCTCCCTCTCAGTACTTAGGTCAGTTGACGTCCATACCTGGATACCTGAACCCCTCCAGCCGGACTGAGATCCTGCATTTCATCGACAGCGCAAAGGTAGCCCGCCTCTGACCCCCGCCTCTGACCCCCGCCCCCGGCAGCAGCTCGGGTCCTGGGACTCTGGGCCTTGCGGACCTGAGGGCCGCCTAGTGCCCTCAGGTCGTGGGCGCACTTGGCTCCTGCCGTAAAGATGGCCCCCCAGGCTGAACGCCCCCTTCATTCCGCATACGCGCCCCTCAGGGTCGGGGCTGTCAGACTTCATGTCCCAGTGCGGGCGGCTCCAGGGGGCGAGCGTGGTGGGGGCCGGGACCCCATGCGGTCCCGCATGCTGATGCCTGTGCCCCCCGCAGAGAGCCCACCAGCTCCCTGGACACTTGACCCAGGAGCACGACGCCGTGATCAGCCTGTCCGCCTACAACGTCAAGCTGGCCTGGCGGGATGGCGATGACACCATCCTCAGGGTCCCCATCCACGACATCGCCGCCGTGTCCTATGTGCGGGATGACGCCTCGCACCTGGTGGTCTTGAAGACAGGTACGAGCGGGGGCGGCCATGTCTCCATGCCGAGGCGGGTCCGGGTTCACAGGTGCTGGGGACAGTTTGCAGTGGTGGGTCAGCTGCTGCTGCCTGTCGTGCCCGAGAAGCGGCCCTCCTGTCCCCGAGATCAGCCTCCACCAGGAGGGCAGGGCCCTGGGAGGTCCCCAGGCAGGTGCCGAGCCCCACCACGGGCGCTTGTAGCCTTGTGGGCCTATACTCTGTCCCACGCTGCCCCCTGCAGGACTCTGGGGTGTCATCTGGCACCCAGGCCTGGTAGATGCAGCGCTAGTCTTCCCAGAGCTGGGACCAGACCCCGAGGAGCCTCTTTGCCTGCAGGACATTCTGAGTAGCCCATTGGACGACAGAAAGGACCTTGTCCTGGCCTGTCCCCCCAGCTGGTGGCGAGCGCCGCCTCCCTGGGCGCTTGGGGACAAGCTGCTTGCCAGTCCATAGTCTCTGCCCGAGAAATGGAGGCAGAAGTCACAGGTTCTTGGCACCGGGCCCTCCAACTGGGGTTCCTGGGTGGGCACTACAGCAGGGCCCTGTCCCGGGTTCCATGGCACCGCCAGCGGCCAGGCCGAACCCCGAAGCCATTCACTGCCAAGGGGCCAGGTGTGCGGGGGCCAGAGGGGGCCGCTGACCACACTCCAGACCTCAGGCCGCACAGAGGGGAGTCGTCACGGGGCCCAGAGGGCCCTGCCGGGCGTCCTCATTGCTCTCGCCTGTGCAGCTGACGGTGCTGCCACTGCCCGCAGCATGAGTGACAGCCTGTCCGTCACCCTGCCGTGCCACCTACATCCTGAGCGACGTCCCCTCTGTACCTAGGTTCGTTTCCCCTCGTGTCCAGTGACCATCTGTTTAACGATGGGCATTTATTCAGGTTGTGCACTCGAAACAGCCGGCATCGAACCATTTAGTCCCCGAAAATGGCACTTCATTTGGCCCAAACTCGCACGAAGCGTGTGGCGTACGTCCACGGTAGATGTGCGGGCGGCCTCTGTTCCGTCCCACATGCAGTTGGGGTGACGGCACAGATGACGGGACCCGGCACTGGTCACCCAGTTGGTGGATAGCGGGGCCGGCTGGCTTTGAGAATTGGCTTCACGGCTGCATCCAGCACTGCTGCCCCGCCCTGGTGGCCGCCGTTTCCCCGCCCAGGACAGTCCCTGCAGGAGGCTCCAGATCGGGGGCACCCTTAGGGACAGAATTGGGTAACCGGCTTCTGACTAGGTCCTGCAGGTGGTTAGCTGGCGGGCAGGTGCTGGCCTGAGGTCCCTGGCACTGTAAGACTTTTCTGGCCTGTGTCGTCAGGACGAGTCGCTGAGAAAGTAGTAATAGGAGAAAGTCTTAAAGAGACGTGAGCCGAGACCCGGGGCTCTGTGAACTTTTGTGTCGCAGGAGGGGACTGAGTCCCTATGTCTGGGACTTGGGTCTACAGCAGGACCAGTGGGGACTGCCTGGGACTGCGGCTGCACGTGCTCGTGGCCGGTGCCCTGCCCTGGGTGCGGGGCACTGGTCTCGTAGAAACGGCACCCACTAGCTCTCCATGGCTTTTGAGCGACGCACGCTGTTGTAGCAGCCACGTTAGAAAAGGCGGAAAGGAGCGAGTGAAACCGGCGTTAATGGCATTTCACGTGGCCGTCTGTCCCCAAAGCAGCATCACAGCTGTTTCTGAGGCAGCAGCATCCTCACTGCACTGACCCCCAGGCCCTGGGTGGGTTCCACTTCGGGCTTAGTTGGGACCTGTCCCATAGCACGTGCCTAGTGCCTGTGGCCATGGATGCACGGGGCCCCTGGGATTCGTGGGGCTCGGCCTGCGCCCGGGGTCCACCCCATCGGCTGTTACTGGCCCCTCTGAGCGTCAGGTGCTCTCTGTCCTGTGTGGGCTCAGCCCCTGGTGCTCAGGCTTCACGTGTGGCGCCTGTCCCTGGGATTGGAGCTGGCACACGGGGCCTTCCCGGGCCGGGTAGCACAGTGGTCCTCCAGTCCAGGCTCCCACATGGGCCCCGCAGCAGGCTTGGGTCGCCTTTGCCCTGGCCCCCTGCTTCTCGTCAAGGACTGTGTTCCGGCCTGTTGTGCACTAACTGGGCCCTGAGAACACCTTCGGAGTAGATGGACAGACTGGACGTCAGCCGTTTTATGTCTCAGCCTAAGTGACTTGTGCCATCTTTGCAGGGGTGCACTGGGTCGCGGAGGATGGTGGGCTCAGCGTGAAGTGGGTGGCGTGAGTGGGGGTCGCTGTCCCCACCCAGTTTCGAGAAGGTGGAGGGGGCCTGGCCCCGAGCCTGCTGCTCTGCTGCCTGCCTGCCCTAACCTGCTGTGGGGTCCACTTCTCAGCCCAGGACCCCGGCATCTCCCCCAGCCAGAGTCTGTGTGCGGAAAGTTCCAGAGGCCTGACTGCAGGCTCCCTGTCGGAGAGTGGAGTGGGGCCTGTGGAGGCGTGCTGCCTGGTGATCCTGGCCACAGACAGCAAGGTGAGTAGGGCTGGGAACTGGAACCAGGCCCCGCCCACCAGAATAAGGCCCCGCCCATGCCTGACAATGTCCCGCCCATACCAGACATGGGCCCCGCCCACACCCACCTAGGCCCCAAGTCCCTGCCAGGTCTGGTGCCCCCTGGGCTGTGCTGGGTGGTTCTTTCCCTGCCTGTCTTCTCTCTCCCTGTGCTGATGGGGGTGGCATCTCCTGCACCCCAAGCTGTGTCCTGCGGGAAGATTCCTGGGAGTGGCGAGTTAAAGTTGTGGTCCATTAGCCACCTAAGGGCTCCTGGCCTCAGAGAGCCCCTCGCTGCTCTTCTGTTTGGTTTCCATGTGAACCGGCAGTAGTGATGCCTACCTCAGGTGGCCTCTGGTCGGGGTCCCTGCTCAGCTCGGCCACCTTCCCAGCCGGGCAGTCGCTCCTCCTGTCCCCACCAGAGTCCCTACAGACCTGGCCCCATGTCCTGGCCCCGCTTCAGCTGCTCACAGGGGAGGTGGCGGGTGGTGGCGGGTGGTGGCGGGGAGGCTGCCCTACGGGCGGGTGGTGAGGGCATCAGCCGCCAGGGCAGGGGAACGAGCTACATATGGCGTCCTGTGGTGGGCCGGTGACCTCAGAGCCCCAGAGGGCACTCAGGCCTGGTGCCCATGCAGCACCTGAGGGGCCGGGCGCCGGGAAGGTGCCCAGAGGTGCAGCTGCGTCCCTACGGTAGGTGGCCGCGGAGGAGCTGTGCGCCCTGCTCGGGCAGGTTTTCCAGATCGTGTACACGGAGTCCACCATCGACTTCCTGGACAGAGCCATATTCGACGGGGCCTCCACGCCCACCCACCACCTGTCCCTCAGCGGTGAGCAGCGGGGCGGGCAGCCATGGCCTCTGCTGCCCTGTGGGAGCCCGGGCCCCCCACAAACACGCCTGGTCAGTGTCGGCGTGCCAGGATGCTGCTGCCACCCACCGCTTGGGGCCCTGGGTTGAGCCCTAACCTGTTCCCAGACTTCCCTGTTCTCGTCCATGGCGGGTTTGGCCAAGGCACACAGGAGCCCCCTTAGCCGGGGTGGCTTCCTGCATAACTCCGGGGCCCAAGAACACACTTTCTGGAACCACCTGTGGCTGTCACCTAACTCAGATGGTGCTGGGAGAGGCTCCCAGCACTGGGCCGCGAGTGGCTGTGGGGGCCTCCTTTCCAGAACACCCAGGCCCACAGTTGCTGTGGGGCTCTCCAGGGACG
>NW_011889401.1:500400-504258 GCF_000151845.1 Pteropus vampyrus
AGTAGCTCCCCCTTTGGTGCGGGGCGCCCAGGGTAGGCGGTGGCCTTGGGACTGGGCCCGAACTCGCTGCCCGTGGGATGTTGCGAGGTGGCGGGGGACGGGCGGGGGCGGGGGTCAGCCATGCTGTGTGGCCCAGGTCTGCGGCCCTTCATCCCTGAGAAGGACGGCCAGCACTTTGAGAACTTCCTGGAGACCATCGGGGTGAAGGACGGCCGTGGCATCATCACCGACAGCTTCGGCCGGTACCGGCGGGCCACGAGCTCCACGTCCACCTCCACCTCCAATGGGAACAGGGCGGCGGGCAGCTCGGATGACCAGTCCGTGCCCTCGGAGGGAGACGAGTGGGACCGCATGATCTCGGACATTAGCAACGACATCGAGGCCCTGGGCTGCAGCCTGGACCAGGACTCAGCCTGACCACTGCGGGGGGCCCTCTACTGTGAAGGAGACAGGGGCGGGTGTCCCGTGGCCGGGCCCCGCACAGCTGTCGGTTTTGCACATGACGTTCCTGTCAACCCTCAGAGACCTTTAAAGACGTTTACTGCAATGTGAACCGCTCACCTCTGCTGCCACTGTGTCTGGTCCTCGCCATCCGGGGCCCACACTCCCGGGGCTGGCACGGCGCTCAGGGCCGCCCTAGGCCGATGCTGCCCAGCCTTGGCCCTGGGAGGCTAGAGCAGGGCTTTCCCTGCCTGGACGTGGGGCTGGGAGCAGGCGGCCTGGCACCTGTGGGTGAGCCCGGCCTGTCGGGACCCAGACGCTGGCCACTCTGAGGGGCGCCGGCTCCCTTCTGGCCCCTTGCCCAATCCCCGAGTCCCCAGGTCTCACCTGCCACTGCGGGTGGTCTCCACAGCAAACCCCGTGTCCACTTTCCCACCCTGTCCCCAGCCTGAGGGCACGTCACCTTGGAGCCTGGGTTCCCGCGGGGCCTCTGTGCCCTCACCTATCCCCCAGAAGCCCCGTGGCTTCAGCCTCGCCCGTGCCCGTGCACGTGGAGAGGCAGCTGGGGTATGCCCAGGGTGCAGCCTGGAGGCCGTGGGGCAGGCATGGGGAGGCCCAGCCCCAAGACGCCCCCTCAGAAGGCGCCTCCGCCCTGGGAGACCCTGACCAGGTGGGCAGGATGCCTCGGGAAGGGAGGACATGGCACCCCACTGGGGGCGCCCACTGTGGGTCTCTTGTTTGGAGGAGAGGACGTGGAGAGGATGGGCCGCCTCGAGCTGGAGCGCAGGCTGCCGTCCCGCAGCTTCCCCAGCCCTGGTTCCGTGGGGACTTCCTTAAGGAACTTCAGTCCCCTGGCCCACACCTGGGGTCATAGCCAAGTGACCAGACTGCCTGCAATCTCTGGGCAAGTCGGGTGCCTCCAGATCATGGGGGAGGACCACCACCCTTTGGGACACAGGGAGGACCACCATCGTCCTTGGGTGTCTTGTGGCTCCCGAAAGCCGCCTCACACCTCACACCCCGTTTGGCCAGGGGCTGCATTTGGGGAGCAGTTGGAGCAGAAGCAGAGAGGCGGTGGGGACCCCCATTTATTGAGCACAGAGCTGGGAGGCAGGTGCAGCCAGGAGCTGGTCAGCAGCTACATCGTCAACTCCTGCAGGAAATTCAGAGAGTCAGGCTAGGGAGGGGCCCAGCGGAGCCAGCCGCAGCCGCAGGCGCAAGGGCAGCCACCCACCATGATGGCGTTGACGATATCGCTCTGGTTGTCCCTGAGGGCCCGCACGGCCTTGGCCCTGGACACGTTGGCCTGTGCCATCACCAGCTCAATGTCCCGAAGTTCCAGCCCCGCCTCGTCCACCTGCAAGGACAGCAGGAGATGCTGGGGCTGCCCCTCCCCCGGCCAGGAGCCCGCGCCTCCGCCCCAGGCCCTCACCTCACCTCCTCGTCTTCCTCCCGGTTCTCTTCACAGCCCAGTCTCACCCGCGGCCCGGGCGTCGACTCAGGGCCCAGGGTGGAGGGCTCTGCGGGCACCTTGAACTTCTCGGCGGCAGCTCTGTGCGCTTGCTGGGAGAGGTCCTCAATCTGCACGGGCATAGCTGTCAGTCCTGCTGGGCAGCCCACAGCCCGCCCCGCCCCGCCCCAGCCCGCCAACCTTGGCCTCCCCGAAGACCACGTAGGTGTCAGAGGCCGGGCTCTTGAAGACGTCAGGCTTGGTGATAACGAAGAGGATGTCCTTGGCCTTCTGGATGGCGATCCTGGTGACACCGTGGATCTGCCGCAAGCCCAGCTTGGACATGGCCTGGGGGGCGGCAGGCTCAGGCCTGGGTGCTCCCCGCCCTGGTTCCCCGCGGAGTGAGGGTGCTGGGTGGACCCTCCCAGGCCCCCAACCTTGTGTGCAGAGCAGGGTGTTGGACGCAGGCTGACTGGGCCCAGTTATTTCACAAGGTGTCTGGTCACTGTATGCCCCGCAAAGGCCCCACCGAGGGGATGTATCGGCCATGGGTGGGTGGGGTGTTTGGCCAGCCCGGCCCCTCCCCCAAGGAGCAGGGCCCCGCCCACCTTCCGGGCCTTCTTCTCACTGCGGCTCTGCTTGGCTTTGGCCATGGTCTCCTCACTGCGGCCGGCCAGGGCCTGGGGAAGGGCGGGTCTGAGCACTGAGGATGGGCTGTGGGGGGTGGGCTGTGGGGCCCCGGGCGCACCTTCCCCCCGGCCAGCACCTGGGCCGGGCACTGTGTGGCCTGCGGTCCTGACAGGGCCTGCTCCTCCAGCTCAGCCGACGACTCCTCAAGGCTGTCCGAGGGCCCCCGGGGTGACTCTGGGGACAGGGGAGGTGTGAGGGCAGCCCCTGCCTTCTGGCTCTGCCGGGTCCGTGCTGGCCCCGCCCCCACGCCCAGCTGCCTCCTGGGCCTTGTGAGGGCAGTGCTCCGGCCCGCCCCTCACCTTCCTCCAGGCTGTCCCCGTCATCTTGTAGCTCGGCGGCCTGGAGGTCTCGAGGGCTGGACAGGCTCCAGGGCCCAGAGCCCGGAGGCACTTGGCGGGGGGACGGGGTCTGCAAGGCTGGGTCTTTGGTATAGGTGTCCCCCACAGGGGCCACCTCCGGGCTGAAGAGGGGTGGGTGGGGTTGGAGGCTGACCTGCTGTCCAGCCCTGGGGGGGTTTGTGGTTCCTGAGAAGGTGGCCATTGCCTGCTGGGTTCCTGCCTGTGGCGGTGGGGGGCCCAGGGTCTCCACTTCCTCCACGAAGTCTTCCTGGGGGCACTGGCAGGGGCAGGGGACTCGGGGCTCCGTGGGGGGTGGGGCTGCCCCTGAGAGGAGAGCAGGAGTAGAGGGCTCAGGGCCTGGGAGCCGGTCCTGGGGCCGTGGGGCGGGGGGGCCGAAGACTCCAGGTGCTGCCCCGGCCGGCTCCTCACCGCCTGGGCCGTGCACAGGCTCCAGCTGCTGGGAGGCTGGTGGAGACTCGAGGGCAGGCTCTTCTGGGCAGCCCCTGCCCAGCCTGGGCACCGCCCTCGATGGAGACTCTGAGGCCACAGCTGCAGGAAGCTCGGGCCTGGGGGTGACCCTTCCATCCTCCGCTGGGCTTGGGGGCTGCACCAGGCCAAGCTTGGGGCAGCCGCTCCCAGGAGCCGTCCCAGTGACCCCGGGTGCTGGCTCAAGGCCACCACTGCCCTGGTTCTCAGCCCTTCGGGCCTCCTCCGGGAGTGAGCAGGGCTCAGCTCCCTCACCAGTGGGCAGATGGGCACAGAGACTGGGCCCCCTGTCGGGCACCAGCCGGCTCTCATTTTCCTTCCCACCAGAAGTAGGCTCAGGGGGGTCCAGGGCCTCTTTGAGGGATAGTGGGGGGTTCGGGATCTCTGAGGCTGGCTCAGGGGGGCCCGGGGCCTCTCTGGGGAGGTCCAGGTTCTCTGTGGCGAGGTGCAGGG
>NW_011889401.1:505364-511057 GCF_000151845.1 Pteropus vampyrus
GCGGGCTCGAGGCGGTCCGGGTAACCTGAGACAGGCCCAGAAGGCCCTGCATCTATAGCTATGGGTGAAGCCCAGGGCGTCCTGGCATCAGCAGCTGGGTCCGGGCCGCCCTGTTGGGTCTGGTCTAAGGCTGCAGGTTCCGGGTCTCCAGCGTGGCCTGTGCCCTTCTCAGGCGCTGGCTTTAGTCCCAAGGTCTCGCCTCCTTCCTGCTGGACCGCAGCAGTCACGGGCTCAGCCCCCAGGGCGCAACCTGCGTCTGTCTGCAGGGGCAGATGTGTGGCCGCAGGGACTGGACCCTGGGCTGAGGTGTGGTCCTCCTCTTCCAGTAAGCACACCTGGCCTGCACCTGCCTTCACACTCTGTGGAGTGTCCGGGCAGCCCGCCCCGCCCTGTGCTGTCCACGGCCTGGGGCCTAAGGCAGTGCCCGCCCCCTCCTGCCAGGGCTGAGGTGCGCCCATGCTGACGGGCACTGCTCCCACAGCGGAGCCTGCCTCTCCCCCCAGGGCCCGAGGGGGCACCCCGGCAAGGCCTGGGGCTTCCTGTGAAGGCGGCAGGGCTGGGCTGGCCGCAGACACCTGGCCTGAGGTGGGGCCTGCCCTGGTGATTTCGGCAGCTCGGCCCAAATCCGATACCCCAGGAGCAGTGCCCCCGGGGCGGGCCGGGAGCGGGGCAGCGGGCTGCGCGTGCGGCTCCTCGCTGTACAGCCTCTCGTCCTCCACCCCCGTGTAGGAGGCCGAGTCAGGGTCGGAGGAGGCTGCCGAGGCGTCGTCCCGGAAGGCAAAGGCCTCGTCCACGCCCTCGGTGATGGAGAGATCGGACAGCGACTGCAGGGAGGAGGCGAACGTGCTGCCGTCCCCGTCCTCGCCGTCCGGCTCCTCCTCTGGGGGCAGTGGCGTCACCTCCACCGCCTCCACTTGGAAGATCAGGCTGCCGCGAAAAGGCAGGAGGGCAGCTGGGATCATCGGGTCGTTGGCCAGGAAGTCCAGCTCGAAGAAGTGGCCCTCCTGGTCCCAAGAAGAGCTGCTGTCCCCTGAGAGGCTGGACTCTGGGGATGGGGACCCTAGGGACTCCGCAGGGGTCGGCTCCCTCTCGTTGGCCTCAGACCCTGGTGGGGAGAAGCCCCAGCCTGACGGCACGTCCAGCCCTTCGGCCACGGCCAGCAGGCTCAGGGAGCAGGATGGGGACGAGCCCCAGCTGTCCCCATCTGCCGTGACATAGGAGCCTGAGGGCGAGGCAGGTGGCGAATCCCCGGGCTCGGTCTGGAGCTCGGTCTCGGCTGCCCAGCCACGGCCGGGGAGCAGGGTGGCGGTGGTCTGGCTGGGGCTGGAGGGTGGCGTGAAGTAGCAGTCGGGGTCTGTGGCAGGCACAGGCGTCAGCAGGGCTCCCTGAGGATGTGCTGCGGGGGGCGGGCTCGGACTGGCAGGCCCCCGCGCCCGGTCCCTGAGCTCCGGCAGAGCTGCCCAGGGCAGTGGGGGCGCCCGGCGTGTCTCCTCGCCCATTGCAATCCGAGGCTCCAGAGCGCCTGGGACAGGCCCCCCGATGGACAGGACCTCGGGGGGCCCTGGGCTGGGGCTGCTCTTTGCTGGGACTGCCCAGGTCGAGGGGGCCTGGTGGGACCCTGCATCCCAGCTGGCTCCCTCGGGTGGGGGCCGGGCACCAGGCTTGCTAGGCAGGAACGTGAGGGCCAGGGCGCTGGGCCCGGGGGTCAGGGCGCAGGGCTGCAGCCGGTCCCCTCGTGGGGTGGTGGCCGTGGCCGCATTCAAGGGCAGGTCTGTGGAGAGAAGAGCGCATGAGCAGGGAGGGGCTGGGGCATGGGCTGTGGCTGTGGCACAAACAGGCACCCTGGCTTGTCTGAGATGCTCGGTGACGAAGACAGTGCCTGTCCCCTTGGACACTGGCTTGCTGTCTCCTGCACAAAGTCTGGGTTTGGCAGGTGAGGCCCTCTCATGACCTCCCCGGTCCTAGAGCAGGGGGCCTGCACTCTGCTCAGCTCTGGAACGTTCCACCCCCAGGCACAGCATCTCCTGTGCCTCGGCTTGCTGGAGTGGCCAGAGGTTCCTGAGAAGGGGTCCTTTAGGTCCACTGGAGTGTAATGAGTACCCAATGCCTCGAGGTGGGTGTGGCGGATGGGTGGGCACCTGAGCCTGGCATGGTCACCTTGCCCACCTGCACTGGACCCTGGGGCAGGGGCAGAGGCCGGAGTGGAACGGAAGCCTAAAGGTCAAAGGTTTCAGTGACTCATTCAAGGTCATCAAACAGTCAGAGCAGGGACTGCCCCAGACCCTACATCTGGAGACCCCAGCCCTGCTCCCTTTATTGGACCCAGCACTGGTCCCATCTCCAGGTGACAGCAAGGTGCCCTTGGCTCTCCCACAGCCACACAGGGCTGACCTGCTGGGCCACCCTGACCGGCCTTCCGGCCTTCCCAGGCTCAGGCAGCTGCCCTCAGCCTCCACCATTGCTGGCCTAGCCTCTCCAGGGAGGTGGGCCTGCACGTCTCGCCGCGACCCCCAGGGCCTCCGAGCTCCCACACCCACAGGCGCCAGCACCCTTCCTGCTCCTCGCTCCAGGACCAGTCTCGGCCCTGAACGGCCCTCAGGCATGAGGCAGGTGTCCCCGCGGGCCGGGGTGCACACAGGCCCGCAGCTCCGGTGCAGACAATAGGGGTGCACGGAGCCTTGGGCGCTCGCAGGCCCTCCAGGCCCGTCTACCCTGCTGCACCCGCCCTTCCCCGCGGGCAGGGGGCAGGGGGCAGGGGTCAGCATTCCTGTGCACCGAAGGGCAAGGCGCGAAAACACGGGGAGGGGACGGAGAGGGGACCAGGCCGGACGGAGGGGCGGGGAAGCCTCACGAGGCGGAAAGCGCGGGGCCTCACCTGTGCGGGGCCCTGGCCCGCCGGCCTCTGGCAGCAGCAGCTCGGCGCGGGCCGCCTCCCCGGGCATGGCCTGGCGGTGCGCCCGTCCCTCCGTCCCGGTGCGTCCGTACGTCCGTCCCGCGGAGCCTGCGCGGCCACCGCCCCTCGCCCGGGGGATGGGGGTGTCAGTGGATGACGTCAGGGCCGCCCCGCCCGCCAGCGCCCAGAGTGAGCGTGCGCAGGGGCGCCAGGCACTGCGGAGCGCAGGGGGGCGGCTCCCTCCCCACCGCATCGTGCGCCCTCCTCCCGCGGTGCGTGGCACTGCTTTTCCCGCAGCATCCCCCCATCCCTTTAATGGGAAAGGGGTTCACGGGCAGTGGAGGCTGGGCTGACCCCAGGGTGGCATCGCTTCTTAGCCATGTCGGGAAGAGGCAGGGGTTGTCAGAACTCGGGGTGTGGGGGTCCAGGCACTTTAGGGGAGGCGGCGGCAGCACAGTACCCCCGCCTGGCCTGCTGGCCCCCATTTGTCCCGGTCAGGGGTCCCCGCCCAGCCTGGTGCCTCTATCCAAGAGGTGAGCTGGAGCCGCAGCCCTGCACTGATTGGCTGGTGTGCGCAAGTCAGTCTCCATGGTAACTGCCTCCCGGCTCCATAGCAACTAGAGAGAGGATGGGTCCCGGGCTCCCTGCTGCCGAACACGCAGGTCTCCGCCATGGAAGGAAGAGGGACATTTGCCTCACTCTGTTCCCGGCAGCGCCCCTGCCACGCCCCCAAGGACTCCAGCCCTCCCTCTGGGAGGGAGCCTCAGAGATGCAGGCGAGCGTCTGCCCTGTGCCAGGCTCCAGGAGACAGATGGACATTGTCACCACCCGAGCTGGAGCGGGGGGTCCGGGAGTCAGAGCAGCCGTTGTTGGCGGGTGTCCATTCTGTCTTCTGCTGGCTCCACCCCAGAGCCCACGGAGCCAGGGGCTGCAGCGGGCACAGACCACCACGCCCCAGCCTCCCCTCCTGCATCCTGCATCCCCCTCAGTCGCTGGAAATCCGTCCCCCGTCCCCCAGAGAGGCTCCTGCCCCTCTCATTCCGGTGCCCTCTTCCTTCCCCTCACTGGGTCCTCTGCAGGCTGCCTGCCATCTGGCCACCACCACCACCAACTTTCTAGAAACCAAAAGCCACACAAGCAGAAAACGACAAAGCCAAGAGCAGAAATCAGTGACATTGGAAACAAAGCAAGAGAGAAAATCAATGAAAACAAAAATCCGATTCTTTGAAAAATCAGTAAAATTGATAAATCTGTAGCAAGATTGACAAAAAAACAAAAGACCAGTGTCGGGAAAGCAGTGGGTCTGTGACAGCTCATTTTACGTGTCATGTCGCTGGAAGCAGGGCAGCCCAGGTGGCTGGCGGACACATTCCGGAAGGGGCCCGGCAAGGCCAGCACCTGACACCCGTGACTGGGCTGAGCCCGCCCTCAGCTGTGTGGCTGCAGCATCCCACCCGTCAGGAGCCCAGAGGAGCAGAAAGGTGACGGAGGGAGAATTCTCTCTCCTGGACCTGGGACATCCATCTGTGGCCCTCGGACACTGGGGCTCCCGGTTCTTCGGCATTTGGACTTGAACTGAAGTGTTCTCCAGCCCTGGCTTTCCCGGGTCTCCAGCTCACTAACGGCAGGTTGCGTCACTGACTCTCGGCCTCCATAACTGGGTGGGCCAATTCCCGTGATAAACCCCCTTCACATGTACCTGTACACAGGCTGTTGGTTCTGTCTGCAGGACACTGACGAGTAACAGGGCCATTACAAGGATACCAAGGGAATGCTACAAACAATACTCATAAACCCAACGACACTGAAGAAAGGAATTGATTACTTCGAAATTAAAACCTGCCAAAATTCAAACAAGATGAAATAGATAATATGAATGGCCCTATAACCATGAAGAAAATTGAATTTGTAATTTAAAAGCTTCCTCAAAGAAATCTCCAGGTCCAGATGATTTTACTGGAGAATTCTACCAAGTATTTAAAGTAGAATCAGCATCAATTTTAAACAATCTCTTCAAGCAAATAGAAGAGGGAACACTCCAACTCATTTTGAGACTAGAAACCCTGATTCCAAAACCAGGTAGAGACAACACTCCAAGGAAACAAAAAGTACAGGATGCCTCCCTGACTCACTAGGCACAGAAATTCTCAGCAAAACATCGGCTGAGAATCTAATGATGAATAAAGTCTGAATGAAGTGGGATTCCTCCAGGTGTGCGAGGTTCGGCACTTGAAAGTCGATGTCATGCTCCATACCAACACGCTGAAGAAAAAAATTCTGTATCAACTGATACAGAAAAAGCATTGACATAATCCAACAGCCATTCAGAAAAAAAAAAAAAAAACTCGATTAAACTCACAATAGGCTCACGGCTCACACCACACCTGATGGTGAACAGCTGCGTCGTCTAAGACGCAGTCTGCTGTCACCACGCCACTCAACACAGCACGGAAGTCTCCACCTGGCAGCGAGGCCGGGAAAGCAGAGGGCAGAGGGACTTCCGGCATGGCGGGAGTGGGGGTGGGGGGCTCCCGAGAAGCCCCCAGCGAGACTGGACAAGATGACAAACACCTAGAGCCCCTGGAAGCGGTCTGAAGGACAAACATCAAGTGGGGAGGTCGCCCCCCGAGAACGGCGATGTCTTGAGAAAGTGGGACCCGCGGTGCTGAGCCCAGGCTGCCCCCTTCCCATCCCTCAGAGCGGAGCGAGGCAGCCACTGCTCCTTCCTGGGGAGCCTTCAGTGGTTCTTGTCCTGGCCCCAGATACCTGCTGCTGAGGCCGAGTCCCAGGCCAGTGTGGC
>NW_011889401.1:512196-520760 GCF_000151845.1 Pteropus vampyrus
AAATTAAAAAATTCCATTCACAACAGCACCAAAAGGAATAAAACAATAACAAATTTAACAAAGTTCAATATTTATGCTCTGAAACACATGGAATCGCAAGATGCACGGAACGGCCCAAACAATCCTGAAGAAGAAACACAGGCAGCTTCGCACGCCCCAGTGTGAGCACACACAGAGCAGCCATTGAGACACGGTGCTGCTGAGCCCAGACACAAACTCACGTGTCTGCGGCTAAGGGATTTCCGCGTGGGCGTCGGGGCTGCGTGTGGGGACAGCCCCCTTCACAGTGCCAGGAAACTGGAGAGTCACATGCAAAAGAATGGAGTTGACGCTGCCTGCACACTAATAAACATTAACTCGAAATGGACATAAGATAAAAATTTAAGAGCAAAAATGATAAAATTTGTAGAAGAAAACATGGGGGTAAATATTTATGACTTCGCATTCACCAAACACATGGCGCCAAAAGCTTGAGCGAAAAAAAAAGCTAACGCTGGACTGTGCCGAGGTTTTTTTCTAGGCGAGGCGACCCTTGGTTGACCTCAGAGATTGCAAGGACCTTGTCAGTTTATAATCCCTTATTTTTTATTTTTTACGCCTACAGCACCTGGTCTTCCTAGGTGGTCTCCCATCCAAGTACTAACCGGGCCGGACCCTGCTTAGCTTCTGAGATCAGCCGGGATCGGGCTTGTTCAGGGTGGCGTGGCCGTAGACAGCACCGCGATTTGAAATGTTTGTGCTCCAAATGACACCGTCAAGAAAGTAAAAGCATGAAGTGGGGGAAAATGTTTGCAAATCATGTATCTGACAAGACTTGTTTCCAAAGCACGTAAAAAGAACTGTTGAAATCATTAATAAGACAATCTAATTAAGAATGGGACAGAGAATCTAAATAGGTATTTCTGCAGAGATCACGTAAGTGACAATAAGCAAAGACCTAAAGCAATCAATCTTCATGAAAATACACACCAAAACCAGTGAGGTCCCACCTCCTGCCAAGATGACTGAATGAAAGGGTAAGTGACAGGGCCGCTCACTGGCCATGGGGACACACTCGTCACGACAGCTGCACAACTAGCACGACCTGTCCTGCTCCTTGCACGCGGAGGGGCCAGCGGCACAGGGGCTCTGGTCTTTGGCTGTTTCTCAACTTGACCCGTGACCCCCTACAAGCTGGCAGTTACCCCGACAGTCTCTGCAGCGACACAGAAGGGGGTACGGGGGTGTGCAGCAGCCTCGGTGGACCCCTGGAAACTGCCACGCAGAGACCTGTCGTACAGTACGCGCTGTGACTCTAGACCAGTGCTCCCCAACCTTTGTGGCACCAGTGCTCCTATGAGAACCTATACCTGACACCCTGAGGTGGAGCCGAGGTGATGCTGGCGCTGGGGAGCAGCCGTGCGCCCCGGTTCCCAACAAGCCACAGACAGGTACCAGTTGCCAGCCTGGGGTTTGGGGACCCCTGCTCTAGAGAACGTTCTCAGAATAACCAACTACAAAGGGAGAACAGGAAGGCCGTGGCTGGTGGCCAGAGGCGAGGGGAAGCGAGTATGAAGGGGGATGGGGGCCGTGGTGGTGCCGTGCGCCACGGCAGAGATGGAGCCCCAGGCAGCAGGGAGGGCACGGCGCCCGGGTACTGAGGAGCAGTGGTCCTGGGGTGGGCAGGATGAGCTCGCGCTCCCTTGATGGGGTCTCAGGGGGACCCTGAGGCGCACGATGGCACTTGTCCCCACGGGTCCTTCACCTTGGAATGCCCTCCCTGCTCCCTCATCTAGTCTGGGGACAGTGTGACCAGCTTCTGAAAAGCTCTCTGGCTGCTCACCCCACTCCCTCCACTCCCCACAGCCTGTGCAAAATGAGACTTGTGTCCCACACGCCGGTGCCTGCCGGCTCCCCATCTACTCGGACTTCCGTGTCAGTGGTGAGGTTTTCACAGGAGGGGCCACTCGGGGGGCTGGGGGATTGCCGGGCTGGGGAGCCCAGGGCAGCAGGGTCGCCTTTCTCGGCTCCACCCCACTGGGCTTCCAGGTGTGAGACAGCGCCCAGCCTCCCCTCCGGGGACGGTCTGCGGAAGCGGTTCGCTGAGGGACTGGGGGGAGGGGAAGCCTGTTTCCTCCCCGCATCGGGCAGCGCTGCTGCTGGGTGGTGCCCATGACGGCAGCACAAGACGACACTGGTCCGAGTGTGATGGCAGTGAGGCCCCTCCCAGAGCCGCAGTGCCAGCCAGGTGCACTCCTGTCTTCTGCTCCACAGCTGGTGCCTTCTGAGTGCCTCACCCCGAGGCCACTTGTCAGCATAGGCCATGAGAATCCCCTAGGACTGTGACCACCCGCAATCAGAACCCCGAGACAGGCACTCGAGCCCTGTCGGGCCTCACAATTCTAGGACTTGGTCTGTGCCGGGCGGGACGTAGGCCCTTAAGCCACAGGTAGCCACGAACAAATGGACACGAGGACCCATGAATGGCAGAAAACAGGCCACGGGCAGTGGGTGACAGGGCAGCTGGAGGGCCAGCTGCCTGGGAAGGGAACACAGGGCGGAGCCCCGGGCGGCCACCTGCCACCCACAGGAGGCGGGTGAGAACGCAGGGGACGCGGCATAGGGTTGTGACAAAGCCTCCGACGCCTCCTGGTGCTAAAAACCAAAACTAAAGATTGATGATTTATTAGCCACCAGAGGGCAATCTGCCACTCGGAGTGGCTGGCCAGCACCCACTCTGGCCGAGGTCCCGCGCTAAGGTCTGTCCTCGAGTGCGCTGCCTCCTGCCGCCCGAGGCCCCCGGGCCAGGCCGTGCGACGGTCACTTGGCCAGCTCCTCTGCCACCGCCTTCCGCATCTTGTCCTTGAGGTAAGCGCCTTTCTGCCACTCAGACTTGAGCTCCGACCACTCGTAATAGGGGACCTGGGGGTGGGGGTGGGATGAAGCAGTGTGGGCGGGGGCCTGGCTTTGCCCTCTGCGCGCACGCCACAGCCTGGCCACAGCCTGGCCACAGCCCGGCCACAGCCCGGCCGAACCCCAGAGGGAGGGAGCTGGAGGAGTGTGCCAGGCCCGTCAAGACCGAGATCCATGTGGTACCCGAGAACGGCTTCTGAATTTCCAAAAGGCTGTTTAGAAAAAACCAACCACCCAAAGAGGACGTGACGGGCCCCTCATGTGGCCCATGAAGCCACGCGTGTTCTCTGGCTCTTGAGGGCGCCGGCACTGCCTGGAAGGAGCGAGACGAGGTGGTGACTGTCTCCCAGGTGCCGACGGGAGCAGAGGCCCCACCGACACGTCGTGTGGCCCTGTGGGCTCCCCCTTTCTTGGGCGGGGCCGGGGGCTCCCTAGTCCAGTTCCCGCCTGCCCGACAGGGACTCACATCCACCACCAGGAAGCCAGCGGCCAGCACGTGACGCCGGGCCATCACGAAGCGCCCCAGCAGCTCTTTGCTCCGGCTGTTGAAGTTGGGGAACTCCCAGCGCAGGAAGGCCAGCCTAGGGGAGATGGGGCGCTGGGTGCTGACAGCCTCCCCACCACCCCCAAGGCAACGGCAGCCAGAGGGGAGCCGAGGGGCAGCCGGGAGCGGCATGCCACCCACCTCTTGGCCCGGGGGGGCAGCGGCTGGCTCCCAGAGGATGCAGTGAGATGAGGGGCCACGAAGTCCCTGAGGGGCAGGAACTGGCCATCAGCGTCCAGCAGCACCTCGGCATCTGTGGAGGAAATGCGAGATGCAAACGCTGGGGACGGCCGCCAGGGAGCGGCTGCGACCTCCACAGCTCTCTGGCTGAGCAAGTCCCACACCGAGCGGGCCGGAGAGTGGGGGGCCCTCACCCAGGACCCAGCCGTACTGCGTGGCCACCACGAAGCTGCCCCTGTCAGAGCTCCCCAGCAGCCCCTTCAGAGTCTCCTGCAGCTCCTTCTGGAAGGGTGTCGCCTTCCTGTCGGCTGAGGGCCGGGCACCCAAGGCTGAGGCCGGCAAGAAGGGGCCCGTGTACGTGGGGTGCTCCAGCCGGGCAGTGGAGTTGATGTGCAGCAGCTTCTGGAAGGTGCTCTGATCCTTCGGTGACCCACTACCTGAGGACAGGAGATGCAGTGAGACGGGCGGACAGCGGCAGAAAGAGGGTCTGTGTGTCCTGAGGGCTGACAAAGGACCCCGGGGCGGGCTCTGGCTGGGCCACGCCCTTCCCTGTAGGCAGTGGCCCGTCACCCCGGCCACAGCAGCACTGACGGGGTGACGGGCACACCGCCGTATAGGAGAGGGACCCCGGCACTCACCTAGGAACTGACAGTGAAACTCAGGGCGCAGCACGGCCTGGAGCTCGGCCTCCCGTGCCTGCTGCAGCACACACAGGGCCCACAGCACATCCACCTGGAGGCCTGGGTCCAGCCTGGCCAGCTCTGGCTCCAGCTTCTCGTGCACCTGGCGAGGACAGGGTGCGGTGCGGACGGCGGGCTGTTTTCAGTGGCTGCAGACACCCTGGCCCCCTGGTACCTCATCCCCTACGACCAATCTGGACAGGATGAGCAGCTGGCTGGGCTTTCCCGGCGTCCCCCACAGTGGCAGGGGCCTGGGGCACCATGTCACGTCTCTAATGCTGTTCTGAGCAGGCCCAGGGCATGGGGATGCATTTGTGGCCCTGGGAGGGATCGAACGACACAAAAGGGGAGGCAGCGGCCAGCGGGGCGGGGGGGCGGGGGTGTGTCCCTGCAGGGTCTAGGATCACTCCCCTCCCCCAAGCAGCATGCTCGGCCCAGCCCGTGGGTCTACGAGTGCCTCCCCGACCTATGGCCACTCTGGGCCACTTGGCTGGCGTGCTGGGAGTTCGCATTTTGCCCTAGACAACCCCAGGGCACCTGGGTCCCCAGTCCCCCCAAAGCCTTCTGTGCCGCCTGGAGAAAGAGGGTAGGGGACAGGGCACGGGGTGTGAGGGCCGTACCAGGCTGAAGAAGCGGTCCTCTAGCTCCGGGCGGAAGTTGAGGCGGGCGAAAGCCAGCAGCATGTTGCACAGGTGCGGCAGGGCGATGTTCTGGCCTCTGCTCAGGGTGTGCTGGCGGCAGAAGGGCAGGGTGAGGCCGGCACGTGGGTGGTGGGCCGGACCCTCCCCTCCAAGCAGTGAGCCCCCAGGACCGCCCCGACCTGGCTTTGCAGACACCCCTCGGCCGGCAGATGCAGCTCCGACCGTTGCCCACTTGCCACCCAGACAATGGGACCCTGTTCCCAAGGCCTTCGAGTGACATCACTTCTCCAAATAAGTCAGAAGGAAACCCAAGTTGCCACCAGAGAGGCTCCTGGAGGTGGGGCTCAGGCCCAGGGCCCCCTCACCTGGGCGAAGGCCTCGAACAGGGGCAGGTTTAGCCACTTGAGGAAAGCGAAGGACTTGGCGCAGCGAGCCACCTCACCGGGCGTGAGACCGGGCACGTGGGGCAGCAGGTCTGCGGCCAAGCGCTGGAACACCTGGGTCTGGTGGAAGCCGAGCTTGCCTGAGGAGCAGAGCGGACCCTGGCATTTACCTGGTGGCCCAGCCCACTGCCCCGCCCGACTTCCACTCTAGGAGCTGGTGTCTGTAACCGAATCTAGCCCTGAGGCCCAGGGAACGGGCTCAGGGCCCATGAGTCACGATGCTTCTATGGCAGCCTTTCGGGCCAGCGCCGGCCATGGGTGGGCAGGCACCGAATTTGACACGGCTGTGGCCAGACGCCCCTTGTGCCCCCCGTGTGAAGGGCTCACCGTAGGCGTAGGCCAGGTCCAGGAGGACGCCTTTCGTCAGGGGGAAGGGCTTCTGGACCAGATGGTACGAGATGGCCCGCAGCAAGGGGACCGACCGCCGGTTCTGAGCTGCCAGCGCCACCAGCACCTTCCGCAGGTCGTCAGGGCCAAACTGCTCCACCAGCTCCAGGCACTGTCAACCACAGCCGCAGGGGTCAGCTTGATGGCCTGAGGACCAGAGGTCCCATGCAGTGCAGCCCCTGTGAGACAGCAACTGGACCTGAGCTTACTAAACACGGGCTGCATCGGTACAGGGCCTGGGGCACCATGTCCGCAGCCAAACTTATCCCCAGGTCCCAGGTCAGGGGACCCAGGGCCCATGAGCTGCGGAGCTTGCTGTGGCAGCCATCCGGGCCAGCCCCCGCTATGACCGGAACGGGGCTGAATTTGACTTGGCTGCGAGGCTGAGGCTGAGGGCCACCACGGCTCAGGACACACCAGCCAGAAGCTAAACTTGGAGCTGGCCCAGGCCACATGGGCTGCAGGCTCCCGTGGCCTGGGCCCTCAGCGCCCCTCTGCGTCCTGCCCCCAGCCTCGGTACCTTGTCCTCCAGGCGGTTCATCAGCGGCTCTGAGAGGTGGCCTGTCCTCATCATGATGGTCACCAGTGTGCGGCCGTCCTCGATTTCTGCCCAGCGCCGCTCCAGGTGCAGGAGCAGCTCCGCCAGCAGCTCCTGGGAGCCCCGCTCCTGCATGTAGGCGGTGCTGGACTCAGCCAGGAAGGCCAGGTGCTTGTACCTGAGTCTGCGCAGGCGCCAGCGCACCTCCTGCTCCACTGACCGCAGCTCCTTGGAGGCCGCCGGGAGCGCCAGCGCATACAGGCTCCGGAGCAGCTTCACCAGGGTCCCGTGCCAGATGGCAGTTATCTGCGGGGGAACAGGCAAGGTCACGCCTTGGTCCCCGCCGGCGCTGCAGAGTGGGCCGACGGCCTGTTTGCCGAGCCCGACTCCCCAGCTCCACAAAGCGTCACTTCGGCTCCTGTCAGCCAGTTGTTTGCTGTCACCGGAAGGCAAGAGCTCTGAGTGATGAGACCCTCTGGGTCCCCGTGACACTGACCCTACCAATGTGGGGACTAAGCGGGCGTGGCTGCGGCCCTGCCTGCGTCTCCCGGAGACATGAGCTGCAGGTGCAGCTGCCCAGTCCAGGGCGAAGCCTCCGGCACCGCGACTCTGGGTCAAGATGGGGCCGACGGGCCTCTTAAGGCCAGTTTTGTCAACCACCTCGTTCTCTTGCTGACGATGATACTATCTAGCTAAAAACAACCCAAAACAAGACACTGATTTTTTTTCAAGAAAATAACTAACGCCGAGTCTGACAAGCTCTAATTCCTAAACCTGTCCTCCAACAAGGCAGTTGTGACAACTTCCTAAGCCCACCCACCCATCGGCCTGGTGCCCAAAGCTGCACGGGAGGCCCTTGGCTTTGAATATGGGGGTGACAGACACCACGGTATCTCTTAGGCTGCCCCCCTGGCTGGGGGCTCGCTGCCACCACCATCGGCTCTTACGCACTGCAGGCACTCCTGGACAAACCCGCGTGTGTCGGGAGCCGCATGCTGTGAGGCATGACCACCTCGTGTCACGTGCCATCTCTGCTAGGTCCCTGCGTGAACGGCAGGACCAGAACCTACACCCAGGAGGTCTGAAACCGGCCTTAACCCCTACACCTGCATGAGGGTGACCCCGCTGATCCCTGCACGTCTGCAGGCCTCAGAGCAACACGGGGCCAGCAGAGGGGCCCCGCGGCCCAGACTACAGCGTCACGGGAGGCGGCCGTGGCTCTGCAGTTTGCTGCGCCGTCTTAAGCACAGCGGCACAAGCCTCCTGGTCCCAGCCTCAGCCTCGCCACCTGCGAAAGGGACAGCCTTGCTGAGGGGGATGGAAGACACACGTGCGGAGCATGTGGGAGACAGAAACACCACCGAGTGCAGGGCCGGGCGGCGGAAAAGCACTGGGTGGATTTTAACGTCACGTGTGACCCAGGTGCCTGCGTCTCTGCAGACTTTGAGGAAAAAAGGGATTTTTAAAAGCAACGCAGTCGTGCTTTCTTCGTGTTGTAAATGCTTTGTCCCCTGTTTGTTACTAAACTTGTCAGGACATTCAGTATCCTACTGTGTGTGATCAACGAGTAAGGACTGGAACTGCTGACTCAGGACTGAGGAACGTGCTCACGGTGATCTCCACGGGACGCTCTCCCTTGTCTCGAGCTCATCCGTTGAGGGTCCGACCGGCTGGATGACACCACGCCCAGCTCAAGTTTCTGGGACCCTCCGTCAGTCACCACCGCACTTCCTTTAGCTTAGAGTGTGCCGCCGTCAGCCAGACCCTGACTGCCTGGCACGGGGAGGGGAGCCCCGACCGAACGAGAAGAACCAGGCTCGCCTCGCGGGCTT
Source organism: Pteropus vampyrus (assembly GCF_000151845.1). NCBI lineage: Eukaryota > Metazoa > Chordata > Mammalia > Chiroptera > Pteropodidae > Pteropus > Pteropus vampyrus. The sequence continues at coordinate 520,334 of NW_011889401.1, forward strand.
CCATGTGCCACCTGCCTGGCTGCAGGACGAGGACGGCGGCCCTCATGGAACGGCCGCTGGGAGGGTCAACAGCGAGAAAGCCTGCGGAGCGCTGCGGCCCGCGACTGGCTGCTCTGGCTCCAGTGCCCCTGCCGTCTCCGCTGCTGACTGGTCCGGAACCCACCTGACTGTTGACAAGATGGAGAAGTTGCTGAAAGCGGACATCCTGCGCGAGCGAGGCTTTGTCTGCTGGCCTCTCGGACAGCAGCCGGGAGAGCTGGATGAGCACGAGGGCCGCCTGGCTCTGGTTCAGGCAGTGGCCTCCTTCGAGAAGCCCCAAGAGCTCCTCCGGCTGGGTGGCCTTCTCAATGAGCTCGTCCACCTCCTGGCGCTCTGGGGAGGGAGTGAACACCTGTCCCTTCTCCACGTGCTGTGACAAGGAGCTGGG
>NW_011889401.1:522230-524083 GCF_000151845.1 Pteropus vampyrus
ACTCCGGCAAGTCTCAGCTGGCCAACTGGAAGCCCAGCGGGGGCCAAACGAGTGGCCTGTCTCAGGAGGCACGTGCATCGCTTCACCAGGCGAGCTGCCATGATGGCCTTGGTGGCAGGGAGCTGGGACTCCTAGCCAGCGATTCGAGGGCCCTGAAAAGAGAGAGAGAGGGTGGTGCAGGGTACTCCGTGACTCACAAACACAAGAACACGACAAATGAAACAATCACAGCCACACTCCCCAGAGCCCAGCAAACCTTTCGTTTACATGCACACAGTGGTGTTGTCTGTCTGAAGCAAAGATTGCAGAGGATTTTTTTCAGTATGGGATGTAACGGAACATCGAACCCAGGAGCACTGCAGCCTGGGCTGGGGGGTTTCCGGCCCCAGTGTGTGCAGAGAGCATGCAAGAGCAGCTCAACGACCCAGGTTCCGGGGCGCCTGTGTGAGCGGGGCAGGGCGCAGGCAGCTCCGCTATCAAATGGGAAGAGGCCTTAGGCGAAAGGGTTTGGAGATGACGGGACCAGGTATTTTCAGTCAGACTAGTCCGGGAAAACTCTGGACATAAGACTCTAACCTATGGCTTCGTGGGTTTTAATACAGACTTGGAGCGAGCTCCCCAAATCATTACCAACCTACTTAAACACATACACTAACTTCTAAGGAGCAAACTCCTAAACTGATCATAAAAAGCCACGTCCCAACACTGCCCAATATTTTCTTCCCAGTCTTCCCTCTGCTTCCTCCCTGCAACACATTGCGTCCTAAGCAGGCCTCGCCCGCGGGCCGCACCCTGCCTGACAGGGCCTGCTGCCCGCTGCCTCACCCCCACCACAGGGCCCTGGAAATCGCATCTTCCCAAGCCCAGACAGAACGTTTCCTCCTCCGAGAAGTTACAGATCCCAACCGCGTCTTTTAACAGTCCTGTCTGGCAGCCTTCCTCGCCAGGCGATTAAACCACCGAGGGAAGGCACGTGACCAGAAGATAAAATGTCAACCTGGGCCTCCCTCCTGCCAAAGCAGAGGATGTCTGACCTTAGATCTCCCCGGACGTGGCCAGGTTATTGCGGACGTAAAAAGCGCACTCTAAATCTACACAAAGAAGGGGGCGCAGGAAGGGGGACACGGACTCGAGGCCACCACCCTCTGCGCGGAGCCGGGCAGCCGGGAAGCGCGGGAAACTCCCGATGACGACAGACGTACGAGCTGGGGAGGAAGCTGGGCCTCAGGTGCGGAGAGCGGCCCGCACCGAAGCACGGAGAGATCCGGCCCGCGGGGACCTGGCCGTCAGAGCGGGGTTCGCAGGCGGGACGGGGCGCGTGCGCAGGAGAGGGCGCGACCCCGAGCGGCTCCGGGCCCCGGCTCCCTGCCGCCCCCGTCCCCAACCCCCCTTTCCCGGCCCCCAGCGTCCCAGCGCGCCCGACCCGTCTTCTCTCCCTGCCGCGCCCTCCTGCCCCTTCCCTCTGCCCGGACGCCAGCGCCGCCGGCGCCGCGATCGCCACTGCTGACCTCCATGCGTCCCGCACCGTCCTCGGCACACGCCGCGCGGCGCGCTCGCCTACGTCATCCGGAGCGCCGCCGGAAACGGAGCTCGCAGCCTGTCGCCCGGCCGGAAGTCACTGCAACGGCCCTTTTCCGGTCGGCAGCCATCTTTGTTGTGGTCGCCCTGCCGGAAGTCGCTCCGGCGGCCCCTTTCCGGTCGGCAGCCATCTTTGTTGAGGAAGCAAACTACGTGGAGGGAAGTGGAGCGAGAGGTAGGGCGCGGGCCCTTCGGAGAAGTGGGCGGGGAGAGAATGAGGAGCTCAGAGTCGCGGACAGAGGCTGGCGCTCGGGCCGGCTGGCAGCCAGGCCTCA
>NW_011889401.1:524973-526298 GCF_000151845.1 Pteropus vampyrus
GCCCCCAGCGTCCCAGCGCGCCCGACCCGTCTTCTCTCCCTGCCGCGCCCTCCTGCCCCTTCCCCCTGCCCAGACGCCAGCGCCGCCGGCGCCGCGATCGCCACTGCTGACCTCCATGCGTCCCGCACCGTCCTCGGCACACGCCGCGCGGCGCGCTCCCCTACGTCACCCGGAGCGCCGCCGGAAACGGAGCTCGCAGCCTGTCGCCCGGCCGGAAGTCACTGCAACAGCCCTTTTCCGGTCGGCAGCCATCTTTGTTGTGGTCGCCCGACCGGAAGTCGCTCCGGCGGCCCCTTTCCGGTCGGCAGCCATCTTTGTTGAGGAAGCAAACTACGTGGAGGGAAGTGGAGCGAGAGGTAGGGCGCGGGCCCTTCGGAGAAGTGGGCGGGGAGAGAATGAGGAGCTCAGAGTCGCGGGCAGAGGCTGGCGCTCGGGCCTCACGCGGAGCGCGGGAGGCAGCGCTTTGGTGCCCGTCGGTGTCGCGATCCCCGCCGGGCCCGGGCTTCCCCGGTAGCCGGGTGCGGACTGGCCCCGGCCGGAGGTCGTCTTGCGGGAGTGCAGGCACAAGTTGCCTTGATATTGTAATGAAAGAAAAAAAAAAGGATTCTTGGATTTGCTGTGGAGTCTTTGATTTTTTTAAAGAAGTATTGATGTTTAGTTACAAAATACAGTGCGGATAAGCCCAGCAAAACGTATCTGTACATACGTTTATAAAAGATGATAGGGCCTATGTAGGGACTCGATTAATTTTCCTTCTTGCACTTTTATTTTATTTCCACGGAATTAGTAATTGCTTTTTGTTTGCGATCTCGTCTTTATCACATATTCTGCCCCAAGCCCTTCGCCAGTTGTCTGAGGCTTTCAAGACGCACCGATACATCCATCAGCGGTGTCGCCAAAATCTCACCGGCGTCCCCCACTGAGCGTTCTGAGCTCCGATGTGGGTCATCACCGCTGTGCTCCTAGGGCATCGCCCTGGGACCCCCCTTTACCATCGTCTGGAGCGATCCTCCACTGCCCTTCTGTGCCGGCGCTCTCATTTCCTGTCACCTACCATAGTTTTTGATTTATGCCCTAGTTGGGTGCAGCGCATCCTCCAGTAACTCCATGAGAAAGGATGCAAAGAAGGAATTCTAAAGGCCTTGCGGGTCTAAGCCATCTTCATCGTAGCCTCCCACTTGATTCATAGCTTGGCTGGGTGCTTTGGAAGGCTTATTCCTTGAAACGCTGCCTTTCTAGCTTCTCATGTTTCTGACGAAGAGTACAAAAATTCCCTGCGACATATTTGATCACTGGATGGTCCGCCCTGCCTTTTTTTTTTTTTT
>NW_011889401.1:527278-534564 GCF_000151845.1 Pteropus vampyrus
GTTATACAATCCAGCAATCACGCTTCTTAGAATTTACCCAAAGGAGTTAAAAACTTGTGTCCACATAAAAACCTGCACACACACGTTCACAGCAGCTTTATTTATAACTGCCAAAACTCTGAGCAACCGAGCCGTCCTTCAGTAGATGAAGGGGTAAATAAAGTACACGTGGCCGAGCGTGAGTGGACGTGGAGCTCAGCGCCCCGAGGGGTGACCGGCTCCCTGGATGTGCTGCCGGCCCCTGCAGCGCGGCTGAGCCAGTCTGAGGCCGGATCCCGCAGATTGCCAGAGGTGGCACGGCCTCACCCGGCACCGAGACCCTGACACGCGGAGCCCAGCCACTGCCCTTAGCATGTGCTACGGGAGAGACGGAAGCCACACCACTGCTGACACCCGGGTGCACCCTCCGTCTGTGACAGTGCTACCCTGCACCCCATCTGGGAAGGACGGCCACCCCCCAAGATGGAGAGACGCGGTGCAGGGCAGCGCCCCCTCCCTCTCTCAGAGCTCGTGCCTTCGAGGACTCACAGCTGCCTTGGTTGCCGTCCTGAAATACATGCGCGTTCTCTGTGGCCACTGGGCCTTCTGTCAGCCTGGACCAGGACCATTTCCCAAGGACCTGGGCCATCTCTCTGAAGGGAGGTTCCCTCGTCCCAGTTTCCTGGGAGGCCCGAACCTACTTCCAGTGATTAAGGTGTGGGAAGTCTGCTTTTCCAACCCAGGTGGCCCCAGCGTGGGCGGGGGCGACGGTTCCCCCGAGTAATGGAAGTGTTTCGTTATGTGTAAGGAGCCCCTTCCCCATACCGAGCATGCTAATGGGGTGACTCCTGGGGTGGGCTCTGGGGTTCTGAGGGTGGTGCTTGTGGCTGGGGACCGAGCTGGTTAGAGGGCTGGGGGTTGGCTTCAGCACCAGTGGAGGGCGGTTCCAACGCCATGCCCGTTAATGAAGGATGGAGAAAACAGGACCCTGAAGTCCAGAGGACACGTGATGTGAAGGGGCCCTGCCCCCTGCTCCAAGGGAACTTCCTTGACCCTTGTGCCCTAAGGGCCTGCACCTGACCCCATGGGGGCAGAGGATCCTGTGTTCTCCTCCCCTGCCCCCGGCGTGCCTCCGTCCTTGTTGGCTGTTTTGGGTCTGTACCCTTTGTAACAACTGCAATCTTAAGTGCTTTCAGCATTCTATGTTGTTCTAGCAAATTACTGAATCTGGGTGTTCGCTGGAACCCTGAATTTGTAGCTAAGAAAGTCAGAAGTGCATGTGCCTCTGGCCCTGAGGCTGCGTCTGCAGTGGGGTCCCATGGAGCTGAGCCCTTGGCCGTGGCCTGGCCGGAATGCGGGCGGTCAGTGTCAGGACTGAGGTGAGTTGTAGGATGCCATGGGGTGCCAGGTGGGTGGGCACGAGTTACTGGAGGTCCCCAGCAAGCTGCCACGAGCTGTCTGCACCTAAAGGCCCTGTAACCGCCTTCGCCTCTGCCCGCCCCCAGAGCGGCTGCAGCCAACGAGGTGAGGACGGGTTTCGGCCCCCTCACGCCTCACACCCCTGCAGGCTCCACTCTGCTCCTGTCCCCCTAGTCTGCAACATCCTGAAAGGGGCCAGACCCCAGGAGCCAGAGCCTGAGAGTCGTGGACAAGTCGCCTGGCCCAGAGCCATCGTGGCTGTGGCACTGCCTTTCTGCCACCCCCATTGTCACCAGGCAGCTTGCCTGCTTCCCGGAGCGCCCCGAGGCAGGGCCTATGCACGCGTCCCCTCAGCAGGTGCCCAGGACAGATGAGTGGACAGGCAGAAGTGAAGCAAGTGGGTTTTATTAGCGGGAGGTGGCGCCGTCTGATCCCGCGGGAGTGGCCGCACAGGCTGGCAGTCGCTCCTGGCCCGGGGCTCGGGGGAAGCCCGTCACTGCAGGGGCCCTGCAGGGGCACGGAGGTCTCGGGCAGCCTGAGCGGGGCAGGGGCGGGGGCTTGCCCTGGGAGCTCCCCACACCCACCCCTCCGGGCGGTCACTGGTGCCCACAGGCAGGTGGGCGGCAGAGACGAGGCCACGCCGCGTCCCCAGGCTCCTGCCCCAGAGTGCCCAAGCTGCTGCTCCTCAGGGTCCGGGGCACAAAGGGAGAAGCCCGTCCCCACATGCAGGGCGTGTCCCGGGGCACGTCTCCGGACACTTACCTACGGTGGGGTCCAGACACCTCCTGGCGCACAGGCTGAAGCAGCACTTTTTGCTGCCGTCACACTGGTCGTCCCTGGAGCACTCGCTGCTCTCCACGCAGGGCCCCGGGGTCTGTAGGGCCTGCACCTGGGGGCAGCGGCCAGCCTTTGGCACTGGGACTGGGGAGAGAGAGCCAGCCCTCCATGGCCCAGTGGCCGTGCTGGGGCCTCCCTCACCGCACCCTCGGGGGCCTGGAGCCTCGTATATGGGCGGGGTTTATGGGGCCGTTGGGCGGTCGCTAAGAGAGGGGCGTGGAGGGCGGGCCCAAGGCAGACCCGTGAAGAACTGTCCCCTCCGCCCCAGGGCTGGGGTGTTACCGATGAAGGGGACCATGCAGGACCGGCCACAGGGGCTCCGGGCACAGCACTTGGTGCCTTGGGGACAGTTCTGGTCGGTGACGCAGGCGTGTACGCAGGACTCCTCAGAGGAAGAGGAGCTGAGCTCGGGACACACAGCAGCCTGCCCTGCACATAGGAGGCAGGTGGGCAGGGGTGCGGCTGCCCCAACCTCCCCCAGGGCTCCGCGGGGACAAGGTGGGCAAGGACAGGAAGCCCCCAGAGTCCAGTTCCCAGCACCTCGACACCCCATTTGGGAAGGAGAAAGCATCTGGCAGCGGCGCGCCCGGGCTGACGAGTGTGAGTCAGGTGCGAGGATTAGGGAGCTCGGCCTTGGCCACCGCAGGGGTGGACAGGCTCCCCACGCCCAGCTAGCTGCCGGTCACTTGTCATCCTGGGACAGGGGCGTTGGCCCCCATCGCATGGGCGTCTCTGGCAGCGGCCGGGGCTTCTGCCATCACTGACCCCCAGGGCTGCACCTCCTCCGTTCTCCTGTGCCCTGTCACCAGGCCACCGGGGGGTGGGGCTCCAGGGCCGTGTCCAGGGGGTCGGGGAAGCGGCCTACCTGGTGGGGTGGTGGCTGGGGTCAGTGCGAGGGCAGCCCCCAGGGCCAGGAGGGCCAGGGCAAGGCTGGTTAGACAGCGCATGGTGGCGGGTGGCAGGCGGGTGGCAGGCAGGTGGCACACGGTGGCCCGCAGCCCCAGGGCACCTTTAAAGGAGGTGGCAGGAGGGGGAAGGGGAAGGGGAGGGGACTGGTGCCGCCCCGGTGGCCGGAGGGCTTCCTACCTGGACAGGTCCCAGGCCGGGCGGCTGCTGCCTTGGGCCACGTGTTTAAGTTTAAAAAGTCCCTAACAAGGTCGCGCTTCTCCACTTGAAAGTGATGGTCGGTTCATTACGAGGGTCGAAAAAGTGAGGTGCCACGGGATCCAGGTCGCGGTGCGGGGCAGGGACCGGGCGGAGCCCACGGGAGGGGTGGGCCGCAGTGCAGAGGACGCTGCGGGACTGAGGACTGCGCGTTCCGCTTGTGGCGCCTTTGTCCTTTCGTGCGCTTTCTGTGGCAAGGACAAGGTCTCCTGTCCCTGAGCTGTGTGCAGGGAGGGCAGGGCTGGCGGGCTCGGGGAGGCGCCTTCCCGGAAGGGCTGGGGCCCAGGAGTGGCCGGGGTCCTGCCCCCTTCTCCAAGGGAACTTCCTTGACCCTTGCGCCTTGAGGGCCTGGACAGAGAAGGTAGCTCCAGGGTGGCCCCATGTGCTGATGGCCGCCCTCGTCTGGTCAGGGCTGCCTTCCTCCGCCTGGCCTGTGGCCTTCTGGCCTTGGACACAGGGCCCCTCGGTGCCCCCTGAGCCCCAGCCGGTGCCACACATTCGGGAAGCCCAGCCCAGAGTGCCCGTCCACCCTGCTGCGTGGCTCAGGTGTGCCTGCTCCCCACCTCTGCTACTCCACCTGCTCCCAGGCCCCTTCCAGGTGTCCAACGCCAGCTCTCAGGGCATAGTGTCTGGAGATCCTGGCTGGGGTGGCCTACCACCTTTTGGTGTCTCCAGCGGGCAAGTCACAGCCTGGGAAGGAGGCGGCACACAGGCCCTAAGGGACACTGGGGCTCTGAGGATCCAGGGGTAGCGAGGCCATCGTCACTCACTGGAAAGCCCTGCTGGCCTATCTCTGCCCACTCTCTATCCGTCCCCCACACCATGGCCGGGAGGACTCAGGGGGCCCCTGGATTAGGTGCTGGGTCCAAGGCTAGGCTGGCCACAACAGGAACTCTGGCCATCGGCCTGGGCCTCACATGGAGTCCCCAGCCTGGCTCTGGGACTGGGCCCTTGGCCTGGGGGGCCTGTGGCCACAGGCTCATCTGCCCAGCCTGCCCCCCGCTCCCACCTCTCCTCCCAGCCTGTCCTGAGGGGTCTCCGGGGCGATGCCTGGGGACACCTGTGACCGCCGTGTTGGCAGGACAGCGGACACAGAGTTTTCTTCTCTCCCACGTCCCTCTGTTGACCTGTCACGATGTTTTTAAACACATCACTCTTTCCCCTTTGTTTTCAGACCCCTCCCCTGCTCTGGGAGCCACTTTCCCCCAGACGCGCGGGCAGCTTGTTGTCCCGGCTCTCAGCGGCTCAGCCCTGTGACGGCGAAGTCCTGAGCCTGGGACGCCTGAGGCCTGCTTTGCTGCTCTGGCTGCTCGTTTGTTCCTAGGTGCCCTTTTATGTTCATGAGGGCACGAGTTTCCTTTTACCTTCGCTGAGAGAGAATTCACACGCCACAAGATTTAGCCTTTGAAAGCACACAGTACTGTGTTTTTAGTATCTTCACAGAGTCGTGGAGCCCACGATTTAATTCTAGACCGTGTCTCACCCTAGAAGCCCTGTACCCCTGAGCAGTGGGTTTGCCTAGACATTCCACATAAACGAAGTCGCTCTGCGGCCGTTCACGTCTGGCTTCTCCCACTGAGTGTCACGACCTCAAGGTCACCGTGTTGGAGCGAGTGTCAGCGCTTCCCTCCATCCCACAGCCCAGCCATGTCCCAGCGTGTGGCCAGGACACACTCTGCTTTCCTTTGTCCATGAGGGACCAGTTCCTGGGCTGCCGTCAGCGGGCCTTGCTCACTCCCCGCCCACGTTGGCCCGCAGCCCCGTGCTGGCCGGTGCCAGGGCGGCCCAAGGAGGGGGCGAGCCACACCCCTTCCTTCCCGGCCCTCGTGTTCCGAGTACCCGCTGGCTCCCACAGGGCACAACGCTGGCCAGAAAACCCAGGCAAGGTCCTTGGTCCCTCTCACTTCTGAGAAAGCTGCTCCTTCTCTGTCCAGGGTCCTCGGGAGCCAGGGCCTCTGCTGCCCAGCTGAGAGCGTGCGGGACATGGGACGCCGGGCTCGGGGGGCACACGGGCTGCACGCAGCCCGGCCCTCACGCAGGCCGCGGTGTCCTGCTCGCACACACGAGTTCTCCCAGGTGCTGGGGGCCTCCTCTCCGGGTAGGAGTGACCTTAGCAGGTGTGTGCTACCCCTCTCCACCCCGCCCACGTCCTCCTCCCTCAGCATCTGGTACCTGGGCTCCCTCTCCGGAGTCCGGCCTGACCTCTGGTGGACACGGCCCCTCCTGCCTCACCCCCTCTATTGCTCTGCCCCTTCCTGGGGGTCCCACCTGCACTGTCCCCGCCGCCTTGGCCCCTTCTGGGACAGGCAGCCCAGCTTCTCAGAGCCCCTTGAAGTCATGTCTCCTCTTGGGGAGTGGCCCCCCAAGACGCTGATCCAGCCCCGCCCTCCCTCCCGTGCCCCGTCTGCCCTCAGCACACCGGCCTGAGCCCAGATGGTCGTGGCTGCTCTCTGTCTGCTCTGCCAGGACGTGAGCCCCCGGGGTCAGGGCGCTGGTCCGTCTCGCAGATCAGTGTGTCCCTGTGTTGGGAACACCGCCCTTCACTCTGCGGCACTCTGTGGACACGCGGGAGCTGGGGGGTGGCATCAGGCCTCCCCCTTCCCATTACTTGTCCACACTCTGGCCAGCAGGACCCCACCACACACATCTGAGGCTCTCCCGTCACTACCTGGGTGAAGGGGTCGAGAGGGCGGTGTGGGTCCGCCCCCGGCTTGGCCAGCTGTGTAGCCGTGAGCAGCCGGCTGCTTCCCCACCTGGGCAGTGGGTGACGGTGCCTACTGGACCAGGTGGCAGGGAGAGGGGGGTGCCCGGTGCGGGGCTTTTGGCTGTGATTCCCCTGTGACATTCTCATACCTCTGTGGTCCCACTGGACTTGGGGGGTGGTGGGGGCCATTACAGACCGTGTCTCAGCAAGCACTTACTGGTCACTACACACGTGTTGCTGGGATACGGGCTTGGGCCTGAGGCCCCATGGAAGGGGCCCGTCCTTGGAGCCAGGCTCCGTCCCCACGTGCTGCATTAGCGCAGACAGGTCATCTGCCCCCACGCTGTTGGTGACACGGTTGTCACAACAGCGTCCCTCACATTGGGTGGGTGCGAGGAGCACATGAAACTGCCTCTAAGTCTAGAAGGTAATTTCAAACTTCTCCGATTGGAGGAGTGACGTGCGCGTTGTAGAAAACTTGGGAAAACCCAGAAAGGCCTGAAGGAGAAGACGGAAGCCACGCGTGGGCCACATCCGGAGCTGTCTTTGACGTCTGGGCGACCGGCACCCGTTTTCCTACACAGGCACATGTGTCTGTCACATCCCCCCACACGTGCAGAGGCTGAACCCCCTGCAGTCCCCTGTTCCTGGGCCCCGCAGGTGTGGCTCAGTCCCGTGCACTCTGAGTCCTCCCGTGTCCCCAGAACTCTGGAGGAGACCACGGTAAGTGGTGGCGAGCTGCTCCTTCATGCCCCACTGTTGTGTCCGCCACACCCTCAGCTTCCAGAAGGGTCTCTTACTGCAGCCCCGGGACCTGTCTGCAGGGGTGGAGGCCGAGGATGCCTGGCCGAGGCCCGCAGGTGCGTGGGGGCAGCCAGAGGAGGTGGCGGACGAGATGTCGGGCAGGTGTGCGGCTGCCCTCACAGCCCCGAGGGCTGCACGAAGAAAGATGGTTCCAGGAATGGAGCCCTTTGCCTGGGCGGGGACGTCGCTTCCTGGGCCTGGGGGATTTGGCCTCGGCCCATCTGCTTCCAGGATGTACGGGCCCTTGCACCCCACAGCTTCCCTCCTGGAAGCTGAGGGTGTGGACCACTGAGGCTGTGGCTGTGTCCTCGGAGCAGGAGGGGGACCAGGAGGGGAGCAGAACAGCTGTTGAGCTGTGATGGTGGCCGCCTGAGCCCGT
>NW_011889401.1:534614-538040 GCF_000151845.1 Pteropus vampyrus
ACGCTGTTGGTGACACGGTTGTCACAACAGCGTCCCTCACATTGGGTGGGTGCGAGGAGCACATGAAACTGCCTCTAAGTCTAGAAGGTAATTTCAAACTTCTCTGATTGGAGGAGTGACGTGCGCGTTGTAGAAAACTTGGGAAAACCCAGAAAGGCCTGAAGGAGAAGACGGAAGCCACGCGTGGGCCACATCCGGAGCTGTCTTTGACGTCTGGGCGACCGGCACCCGTTTTCCTACACAGGCACATGTGTCTGTCACATCCCCCCACACGTGCAGAGGCTGAACCCCCTGCAGTCCCCTGTTCCTGGGCCCCGCAGGTGTGGCTCAGTCCCGTGCACTCTGAGTCCTCCCGTGTCCCCAGAACTCTGGAGGAGACCACGGTAAGTGGTGGCGAGCTGCTCCTTCATGCCCCACTGTTGTGTCCGCCACACCCTCAGCTTCCAGAAGGGTCTCTTACTGCAGCCCCGGGACCTGTCTGCAGGGGTGGAGGCCGAGGATGCCTGGCCGAGGCCCGCAGGTGCGTGGGGGCAGCCAGAGGAGGTGGCGGACGAGATGTCGGGCAGGTGTGCGGCTGCCCTCACAGCCCCGAGGGCTGCACGAAGAAAGATGGTTCCAGGAATGGAGCCCTTTGCCTGGGCGGGGACGTCGCTTCCTGGGCCTGGGGGAGTTGGCCTCGGCCCATCTGCTTCCAGGATGTACGGGCCCTTGCACCCCACAGCTTCCCTCCTGGAAGCTGAGGGTGTGGACCACTGAGGCTGTGGCTGTGTCCTCGGAGCAGGAGGGGGACCAGGAGGGGAGCAGAACAGCTGTTGAGCTGTGATGTTGGCCGCCTGAGCCCGTCTCTGGTGAGACGGGGCTCGTGGGAGGCTGTGGTGGGCTCTGCGAGGAGCTGGTGTCCGTCCTGGCCACTCCTGGTGCTGCACTTGCTGGTCTCGGCATTCGTTAGGTGTGTCCTGCCCTGGCGGGGATGCTGCTGCCCTGACGTGTCTTCACGTGTCAGTGTCCAAGCTCCTGCTACATAGCAGGGAGGACAGGGTATTATGACACACTGCCCGCCTTCTGGAAGCGCCCTGCGGGGCTGCGCGGGGCGGGTTGCTCAGCTTCGGGAGCCTCACCGGGTTCGCCGACCGCACTGGCCCCGGGTGTCTCCCTTCAGCTTCAGGGCGTAATCTAGCTGGCGGGCCCTTCTGAAAGTGTTACACAGGACAGGACACCTGTGTTTGGCACATCTGAAGTGCCACCACTGTGCCGTGCTGTAGGGAATAAGCGTTGTTTCTCGTCGTTATACCGTGCTGCACGAGCCTGTCATTGCCCCTGTGCAGATGGGGACACGGCGCAACGGCTGCCTGGCTACACAGCTAGTGGACGTCTGAGCCCCACCCCGGACCCAGGGCTCAGGCGCTTATGACTGGAAGGTATGGGGCGACACCGCTCTTGACAACCAAAGACATTCATCCGGCAGATGGGCCCTTAGTTGCCTCTTTCCTGTAATATTGGGACAAAATGAAGGTTAGTGCCCACTGAAGGCTCCTGGTGCAGTTACCCTTACTTGATGAACAGGTGACTCCCGAACCACAGTCACAGGAACCAGCAGGACCTGGGAGGGCCACAGTTCCCCTAAACACTCCTGCGTGGAAGTGCTGGGCCCCTGGCCGAGGGGCGCCGCCTTCTCCTGCCCACCGCCCCTCGGATCTGACGGAGGCTGGTCCCCTGTCCAGCGGTACCGGCCTGGCGGGCTAGGCACAGTCAGCGCCAGGAGCCCCGGGCAGGTTCGGGGAGGCCGCTCGCGGTCCCAAACCGTGCGGTTCGCGTGGGCAGAGGGCCCAGGGCGGTTCGCCCCGCTGAACCCGGAGCCCTGCCGCGCGCGCCGCTCCGGGCTGGGCACCGGGGCTTGAGGACGGCGAAGCGGCCGCGCGCCTTCTGCCGGCTGAGAAACAGCCGCGGCCGTGCGCGTGACCGCGAGTGTCACCGCCCGTCCCCCTGCCGTCCAGGTGTCCTGCGGTGACCGGGCCGTCCAGAGACCGGGCGAGCCCTGCCCGCTGCGGGCGCCCCGGCCCTCTCGGAAGTTTTCTCTTTTCTGGGTTTAATTAGACATGAGCCTGGGATCCGCGCAGGACGGGGCGACGCGCGGGCGCCCGGCCTTCATCCCCGACCCGGGGGCGTGCGGGATGCGCGTGTGTGCGCGTGCGCGCGTGTGCAGGTGTGTGTGCGTGTGCGTGCGTGTGCGCGCGTGTGCAGGTGTGCGTGCGTGTGCGTGACTGTGCGCGCGCGGGCGGGGCGGTGCGTTCTCGGGGACAGAGTGTCCGTTGGGAAGACGAGGGGGCTCAGGAGGAGGATGGTGGCCGCACGGCAGTGCGACTGTGCCGAGCTCCCTGCAGCGCCCCTCAGGCTGCCCGAGGCGGCGCGCTTTGAACTGGGACGCATGGGAAGCCGAGTCCGGGGCCTGGGGCGCTGGGAAGCAGCCGGGGGTCACGGGAGGACTGCTCCCGCGCCCCTTCTCTGGAGACGCACCCTCCTCCCGACAGGTGCGGGGCCACCGTCTGCGCGTCACAGAGGGAGCAGGTGCGGCGGCTTCCAGCCCGCCGGCAGGGGGCGCCAAGCGCCCGCCCCGCCGCCTCTCCAAGGCTTTGCGGGGAACCCCCAGAACGCGCCCCGGCCTCGGCCCCTCCCGCGCTGGCTCCGCGGGACAGGGACACTCGGCAGAGGCTGGAGCCCGGGGTCTCTCCCGCCTCGTGGAAGCGCTGCTGGCGGAGGAATCATGAGCTCACAGCCCCTCTCACAGAAGAGGCGACTTCAGTGTCCTGAAAATGTTCTTTGAAAAGCAGGAAAAATTACTGAATAAATAGCACGGCACTGTGTCTGTCAAGGCTGGATGAGGAGGGAGAAGCCACACGGCAGGTGGCACAGGACAGTCTGATGCAGAGACTTGTGAACCGAGAGGGGTGACCTGCGAAGGGGCAGGGACCACAACCGCAGGGGTGGCCTGGTCAGCTGACAACCATGGGAGGAGTGTGTCCTGGCCGGGTGCGGCCGGGGCTTGCGGGGCGATACCCTCTGTCCCAGGTGAGAGGAAGCAGCTGCAGGGGTAGCCGCTTCCTCTCCGGGGTCTCGGAGCCTACGGTCCAGCAGGGAAGAGGACCCTGGGGGATGCCGGCAGGGCTGCTGGAAGTGGCGGGGCCTGATGGCCTCACTTCCCCGGTGAGGCAGAGCCGGCACAGGGGCGTGTTGCCCGGAGGCGGGGCCAGAGGAGCCTCAGCCATGATGGGAACTGGGCTTGCCCTGGCCTTCCACGTGCTCCTCACTCCCACTTCTGTCACCTCCATCACCCCCACCTCCACCTCCATCACCTCCATCTCCATCACGCCCCCCCCACTTCCCCCCTCCCCCGCCCCGCGGCCCCGGATCTCGGCTGGGTGCAGCTCC
>NW_011889401.1:538838-543293 GCF_000151845.1 Pteropus vampyrus
GGGGGCCAGGACCGGGCGGGGTGAGAGGGGCGGAAGGGTGGCTGCAGCGGGGCTGCTCTGAGCGTCCCCCAGCCAGAGCCGATTACAAAAGTGAAGTCCATTTTATCAATTCTTTCTTTTATGGATCATGCCTTTGGTGCTGTGTCTAAAAAGTCATCGCCAAACGCAAGGTCATCTAGATTTCCTCCCATGTTGTCTTCTAGAAGTTTCATAGTTTTGCATTCTACACTTTACATTCCGGTCTTTGATCCATCTGAGTTACTTTTTATGAAGGTGTAAGGTCCGAGTTGAACAGACCGTACTTATCTATCGGATCGCCGTTGCTCCCTTGTTGAGGATCCGATTTTATTTATGTGGGTCTATTTTGGGGCTCTCTGTTCTGGCCTTTCTGGGTCGTTTGCCTCCATATAAACTTTAGAATCAATTTATTGACTTCTGTAAAATCATTTGCTGGGAGTTTGATTGGGATTGCATCGACTTTATAGATCAGGTTGGGTAGAAGGGACATCTTGATATCGCGTCTCCTTATCTGTGAACGTGGCACATCTCTCTATTTACTTAGTTCCTCCTTGCTTTCTTTCATCAGAATTTTACAGTTTTCTTGAAGCAGATCTTGTACACATTTTGTTTGATTTATACCTAAGTATTTTATTTTTGGGGGTGCTAATATAAATGGTATTGTTTTTTATATTTCAAATTCCATTTGTTTATTGCTAGTATAAGGGAAAGCAATTGACTTTTTATACATTAACCTTGTATTCTGCAACCTTACAATCACTTATGAGTTCCAGGATTTTTTACATGATGATCATGTCATCTGTGAAAAAAAAAATCATAATTCTTCCTTCCCAATCAGTATAACTCGATTTCCTTTTCTTGTCTTATTCCATTAGCTATGACTTCCAATAAGATGTTGAAAAGGAGTGGTGAGGGAGAATGTTCTTGTCTCGTTTCTACTTTAGTGGAAAAACTTCTCGTTTCATATTTAACTATTAAATATGATGTTTGTAGGTTTTCTTGTAGATTTTTAAAAAATTAAGTCAAGAAAGCTCCCCTCTATTCTTAATGATAGTTTTTTTTTTTTTTTTAAATCGTGAATAGGTGTTGGATATTGTGAAATACTTTTTCTGCATCTCTTGATACGGCCATATAATTTTCTTCCTTAGCCTGTTGATGTGATTGGTTACATGAACTGATTTTTGAATATTGAACAAGCTTGTATACCTGTGTCGAATCCCACTTTGTTGTGCCTTCTGAGCCTTTTTATACATTGTTGAGTTTGATTTGATAATAATTTTTGAGGATTTTTGCATCTATGTTCATGAGAGATATTGGTCTGTAGTTTTCTTTGTCTGATTTTGGTATTGGGGAATTGCTGGCTTCTTAGAATGAATTTGGAAGCGTTCTTTCATCTTTGTGTTTTTTGAAATAGTTTAGGAAGGATAGATATCAATCCTTGTTTGAATTTTTGGTAGCATTCACCCATCTGGTCGTGGACTTTTACTTGTTGGGAGATTTTTTATTTCTCCTTCAATTCATTGCTAGTAATCAGTCTGTTTATGTTTTCTATTTCTTTTTTGTTAAGTCTTGGAAGGTTATGTGATTTTTAGAAATTTATTCATTTCTTTCAGATTGTCAGAGTTTTTGTTAGCATATAATTGTTCATGGTATTCTTTGATGATTCTTTGTATTCCTGTGGTGTTGGTTGTAACTTCTCTTTCATTTATGATTTTATTTATTTGGACTGTCTCTTTTTTCTTAATGAATTTGAATAAAGGTTTATCAATTTTGTGTACCTTTTCAAAGAACCAGTTCTTAGTTTCATTGATCTTTTCTACTTCTAAAAATTTCCATTTTGTTTATTTTTGCTTTGATCTTAATCATTTCCTTCCTCCTGTTTATTTTAGGTTTTGTTTGTTCTTCTTTTTCTAGTTTCTTCATGTGTAAAGTTAGATTGCATATTCGGAATTTTCCTTGTTTCTTGAGGTAGGCCGATATAGCTATGAACTTCCTTCTTAGCATTGCTTATGCAAATAAAAAAAAAAAGAAAGAAAAAAAGAAAAAAAATTGCTTTTGCTGCCTCCCATAAGCTTTGAATCAAACAGGAAATCCAAAACTACCTTTATATAAATGAACATGTTTTTTCATGTTTTTTCATGTTCATTTGTATAAAGGTAGTTTTGGATTTCCTGTTTGATTCATTGGTTGTTTAGTAGCACATTGTTTAGTCTCCACGTCTTTGTGTTTTTTCCAGTTTTCTTCCTATAGTCGATTTCTAGTTTCACGCCATCGTGGTTAGAAAAGATGCTTAATATTCTCATTGCAATCTTCTTGAATTTATTTAGGCTATTTTTTGGGGCCTAATATGTGATCTACCCTGGAGAATGTTCCATTAGCACTTGAGAAAAAATGTATTCTGCAGTTTTTAGATGGAATGTTTTATAAGTGTCTATTAATCTGATCTGCTCTAATGTGACATTTAAGGCCATTATTTTCTTATTACTATTCCGTTTGGATGACTTATCCATTGATGTGAGTGAGGTATTAACATCCCCTGCTATCACTGTATTACTGTGGATCTCTCCCTTTGTGTCCATCAATATTCGCTTTACAAATTTAGGTGCTGCTGTGTTGGGTGAGTAGGTGTTTAAAATGATTATATCGGTTTCTGGGACCGACCCCTTTCTAATTATGTAATGTTTTTCTTTGTCTTTTTTACATTCTCTGTTTTCAAGTCTGTTTTGTCTGATGCGAGTATTGCCACCCAGCTTTTTTTTGTCATTTCTACTTGCATGGAATATCTTTTCTCATCTTTTCCCTCTTAATCTGTATGTGGCTTCATTTGGAGTGAGTCATGTTTTCTCATCCATCCAGGTGGGTCATGTTTTCTCATCCATTCCGCCACCCGTGTCTTTTTATTGGAGCATTTAGTCCTTTACGTTTAAAGTAATTATTAGTAAGTATGTACTTATTGTCATTTTGTTAATTGGTTTTTGTTTGTTTTTGTAGTTCTTGTCTGTTCCTTCGTCCCTTGTGGTTTGCTGGTTTTCTTTAGTGTTTTGTTTGGGTTCCTTTCTCTTTATTTTTTGTGTATCTTTTGCAGGTTTTTGGTTTGTAGTTGCCATGAGGTTTGTGTATATCATTCTATATCTGTAGCCGTCTATTTTAAGTTGATAAATGTGTAAGTTTGCATAAAAACTACATTTTTCCTTCCCCCAGCACCCTTTGTGTTTTTAGTGTCATATTTTATCTTTTTGTTTTGTGTATCTTCTAACCATGTATTGTAGTTTGACTTAAGTTTGGTACTTTTGTCTTTTGACCCTTGTGGTGGCTTTTTACATGTATGATCCACTGTATTTATTAAACATTTGACTTTACCCGTGAGATTTTTTTCCTTTCTCGTATTTTCTTATTTCTGGCGATAGCTTTTCCTTTTCTACTTAAAGAACCCCTTTAACATTTCCTGTAAAGCTGATGTAATGTGGATGAACTTAAGTTTTTGCTCGTTTGGGAGACTCTTTATCTCCCCTTCCTTCTGAAAGATGATCTCGCCGTGTAAATTATTCTAGGTGGTAGATGTCTTTGTTCTAGCACTTTGAAGAAGTCTTGCCACTGCCCCCGCCTGTCGAATTACCGTGGAGAATTCAGCTGATGGCCTTAAGGGGTTTCCTCTGCACTGACTGTCTTTTTCCTCCTTCGAAGCTGTCTAACTTCAGCCATTTTAACTACCGTGTGTGCCTTGGCGTGGGTCTCTTCGGGTTCACCTTCTTTGGGACTCTCTGTGCTTCCTGGGCTCGTATGTCTGTCTCCTTCACCAGGTCAGGGAGTTTTTAGCCATTTTTTTTTTTTCAAATACAGTTTCTGTTCCTTTCTTCCTTCTGCATCTGGGATCCCTGTAATGTGAATGGATGTTCAAGTGCTTGATGTTACCCCAGAGGCCCCGTAAACTACCTTCGTTTTAAAAAATCCTTTTTCTTTCTGCTGTTCTGATTCGTTGAGTTCCCCTGGTTTGTCTTTCGTTCCTGATCCGCCTCCCGTGTTCGCCAGGCTGCTGTTGGTCAGCGTTCACGGGGGTCCCCTTCGGTTGTGTTTTCAGCTCCGCTTGCGTCTTCCAGCTTCGGCTCCTCGCGGGAATGCTCCCCGAGCTCCCCAAGCCCCCCGTTCCGCTGCCGCTCGGTGGGCAGCCTTATGACCACTTCTGTGACATTTTTTATAAGGCAAATTACTTATCTTCATTTCCTTAGGGTTTCTTTTCCCGAGATTTTTCTTGTTCTTTCATTCGAGAGATATTCTTCTATCTTTTCCGTTTTATTTAGTTGTTTGTTTATAGGAATTCGACGAATAGCTCTCTCTCCCAGCCTTGGAAAAGCGGCCTCCTCGCGGGCCGAGTGCACAGGCGCCGTGGGCTGGCGGGGGCCGAGCGGGTGCCCGGGGGTCCCGCGCGGTGGCCTGCGG
>NW_011889401.1:545572-548166 GCF_000151845.1 Pteropus vampyrus
CCCCCCCGGAACCCCACAGGGGCTGGCAGCCAGCGGCGAAGTCTCCCCCTTCCTTTGGGACTGAAGACCCACCGAGAAATACTGACCTCCTGGTTGGCGCTGGCTCGGGCAGCCCTTAGCCGCCCGCCCCACTCACAGACACGGGGGCCCGTGCAGCGCGGCACGCAGGAAGCAGCTGAGCCTGAAAGTACCACCACGACACCACGAGAGCTGGGGGGCGACAGGCACGGACCGGGGGACGGGCTGGAGAGCCCGGTGCTAGGCCAGGGCTCAGGGCAGTTCGCTGGAGGAGGGTGGTCTTCCCAGGTGGCGCTGGAGCCGTTGGGACCCACGGGCGCACGGCGAGGTGAACCCCGGCCTGAGCTCTGCGCCTCACACAAATGCGCTCTGATGGGCCACAGACTTAAACGCAGAGTGTCAAACGATGACTTCCAGAAGGAGAGGAACATTCCGGGAGGGCCGGGCTGGTGCAGCATTCAAGGCATATGTTGGAAAAGAGGAAGGATCCAAAATCAGCAGTCTGAACTTCCGCCTTAGAAACCAGAGTAAGAAAAGCAAATTAGAGCTAAAGAAATCAAGACAAAGGAAACCATAAAAATGAGTAGAAATCGACAAAATAGAAAACGGGTAAACAATAAAGAAAATCGACAAAACCCAAAACTGGTTCTTTGAAAATATCAGCAAAATGGACAAAGCTGTAGCCCAGCTAACCAAGAAAGAAGGGGAGGTGACACAGACTGCCGGCTTCAGGAAGGAAAGAGGGTCAGGCTCCAGTGGTGCTGGAGAAAGGACAGACACGCCCATCAGTGGCGGGGAGGAGACCCAGAGACAGGCTGACTCACAAACACCACCAACCAACCACCTTTGCAGCAAAGACCCTCTTTGCAGCAAATGCTGCTGGAATAACTGGACGTCCGTGCGCCACAGACCAGGCGCCTTGGACACAGACCTCACGCCTCACAGGAGAATTAACTCAGAGTCGACCAAATACATGAATGTGAAGCACACAGTCAAGGGAGAGTCTGAAGGAAACGTGAGAAAATCTCATGACTTCAGGTTTGGCGCTGATTTTACAGACACAACATCATTAGCGCAGTCCATGGAAGAAAAACTTTCATAATTTGGCTTCCTCACAACGGGAGACTTTTGCTCTGATCAGAGAGGCAGAGGACAAGCTGCAGACGGGAGAGCGTATTTGCAAATCGCCTTTCCGATAAAACGCCTGTGTCCAGAATAGACAAAGAACTCTTCAAACTCGATACTAAAAAACAAGCCATTCACTTTAAAAAGGTGTGTGGGGCAGGATCTGAACAGACACCTCTCTAACAATGACACACAGATGAAGATTCTCAGCATCGCTTATCATTTGAGAAATGCCACAGCAGTGAAGGGGGACAAAACCTATCTAGAGCAACTAAAATGAGAAAAGAAACAGATTATAGCAGTTTCGTTTATTTATTATTTATGCCTGCAGCACCTGGTCTTCCTGGGTGGTCTCCCATCCCAGTACTAACCAGGCCCAACCCTGCTGAGCTTCCGAGGTCAGACATGGGGCTCGTTCAGGGTGGCGTGGCCGAGACCATGGACCCGCTGGGGCGCGAACCCAGGGCCTTCTGCGTGTGAAGCGGACGTGCTCACCGCTACGCTACGGAGCCACGTCCTGCATAGCGGTTTCTCATGAGGCCGTGCGACAGGAGCTGTGGCCGGTGGGGGCGCAAGATGCTGCCGCCCCTTTTGGAGGGCGGCGTGGTGGTTCCCGAGACGCGCTCCGTGTGACCCAGCGATCGCGCTTTCGAGTGTTTTTCAACTGGTTTGAAAAACTGTATCCACAAAAAAGCTGCACGCAGATATCGACAGCGGCCTTGTTCGAAGTCGCCCCAAACCGGAGGCAGTCCAGGCGTCCCGCCGTCGGCGAGCGGAGCCGCAGACCACACCGCAGGGCGGAGTGTCACGCCGTGGCGGACGAGGTGCCAGCCCTGCGGAGAGCTGCCCGAGTCTCAGGCGGGTCAGCGCAGAGGCCAGCCTGACTCACGTGACGTTCTGGAAGAGGACAGCGTGTGGTGATGGCGACAAGTCGGTATCCGCAGTCACGGGCGTGAGGTTCGCCGGAGGAGAGACGCGCAGGCCGCGGGGTTAGGCGAGGTGTGTGGCAGCAGAGGGACGGCGGGCTGAGCCGAAGACAGCGTCAGCCTAATGCCAGGGGCCCGGAGACCCACACGGCGCTCGAGGCCTTTTGGTGGGAATGTTTCCGGCGGGTTAGTGGCGAGGAGGGAGAAAGCCCAGTGAAGCGGGAGGTGAGCGTGCAGCGCGGCCACCGGATGCAGGGCCGAGGGAGGAGTCTGGTCCCCACACTGCGGGGGAGCGGTGGGGCCCTCCTGGGTCCCACTTTGGGGGGGGAGGGATGGGGTCCTCCTGGATCCACACTGGGGTGGGGAGGGTGGGGCCCTCCTGGACCTCACAGTCCCACTTTGGGGATGAGAGACCCCGTCACTGAGGAGCACCCCGTTGGCATCGTGACAGGCGGAGGAAACAGGAGGCGCAGTGGGGGGCCCTGAGGGCGAGCCCCACGCACTGGGGTCACTCTCAGCTGTTCC
>NW_011889401.1:550066-551892 GCF_000151845.1 Pteropus vampyrus
GCGAGCGAGCCTGCTCCTTCAAGCCTCCGCGTGTGTGTCTCTGGCTCTGGCTCCACACGAAGCGCACACCCGCGCTGTGACCAGCGTGGGACTATCCCGCACGTCTCACTGGCACTCGAGAATAACGTGCACCTGCCGCTGTCGGGTGCGAGGTTGCGTGTGCGTCTGTGGGGTCCGGTGTCCTAGAACATGCTTCCAGTCCAGCGCGGCCTTGCCGAGTCTCTGCCTGATGATCCGCTCGCCGTCGAGAGTCCCTGCTGTCCTCGTGCTGCCGTCAGCTTCTCCCTTTGGTTTCTCAGTGTCTGTCGCGTTTACCCAGGTGCTTCAGTGCTGAGGGCACGTGTGTTCACGGATGTGGGCGCCGAGCCCACCCCTTTGTCCTGTGTAATGACCGTCTTTGGTTCTTGTCACCATTTTTGGCTAAAAGTCTCCTTCGTCTGATGTGAGCGCAGCCCCCCGCCCCCTTCTGGTTTCCCCGTGCCTGGAGGGTCCGCTGCGAGCCCTCGTGAAGCCGAAGCCGAAGCGAGTCTTCCCGCCTCCTGACCACCCGGAGCCGCCCGAGGTGCAGTGCGCGCCTCTGGGCTCCAGGACCTGGGAGAGCGACAGACTTTGTTCTGAGCCCGCCCTCTGCCTCCTCTACCCACCGCCCTGCCGGTTGCTCGGAGAGACGCGGGGCCGAGGCCGGGAGCCGCGAGTGGCTCTGCTCTCGCGAGGTCGCTTCTACGGCACGCTTCGCAAAGCTTTGGAAAGTGTTGAGACGAACTGGGACATTTCCGCCCGCCCAGGGGGCAGTAGCAGCTGCTGATGCAGTTACGGGTCCTGCGCAAACTGACCGTACCTCCTCCTCGTAGTGCCTTTTCCTGTCGGCGTGCAAGCAGGACGCACGACCACCGACGACGAGGTGTCGCGTGTGTGTGAACCTGACTGCAAGCCTGGCCTCCCTCCCTCACTGGGCTGCTCTGCGTGGCCGTTGGGGGGGGGCGGCCCACACTGGCCCCCTGGGAGAGATGTACCCCTGCCCCTCCAGGGCCACCTCCACACCTCTTGGGGGAGGAGGTGACTATTGTGTCGTGAACAATTTTGTGGTCTTTTTTTTCCGGTTACAGCACCAGTACACGGTGAAGAAAGATGAACAAACACAAAGAAGAAATGAAAGTCCCCTGTCAGCCCCCCGCCTGCAGGAGCCCAGAACCCCTCAGGTGACGGCCAGCACCCCCGCACGTGGCCCTCAGGGTGGGCTCGTTCCCGTGCTGCGGAACGCGCGGGCAGTCTCCGTGACGGGGCACTGTGTGACGGACGTGTCTCCCTGTCCCTCTGTGGCCTCTGCTTCTGCGTGAACTTCCGCGGGTGTGATGTAACCTGCCGTGCCGCGGCCAGCGCTCCTGCACTGCCACAACGGCGCCGCGATGCACACCGGGAACACGCTCAGCCGCACCCGCAGGACCGTGTCCCGACGGGACGTCCCAGGAGGGGCCGCGCGAAGGCTTTGATCCGCCTCTGCTGCCACCCGATGCCAAGCTGCTCTCATAAATACTGCATCAGCTTCTCCTCCTCCAAGAGTGTGTCAGCTGCGTGCTCGCCCGCTGAGCGAGCAGGGGATTATCCACGCTTCAGCCTGTGCCAGTGCCGGAGAGGAGAAAATAATCTCGTCGGTGTAGTTGGCGAGGTTTTGGGCCTGGGGACGGAGGCCACACGTGCGGCGGCGGTCACCTTCTGAAGCCATCCATTTACAATGTCCTCGTCATGAAGCATTGCGTGTTATAATTTGTGAAGGGAAGGTTTCTAACGAGCTAGTGGGAAACACCGATGTGAAGCCACCAACTTTC
>NW_011889401.1:554348-555938 GCF_000151845.1 Pteropus vampyrus
GCCTGTGTGCGCCGCACGCAGTCCCGTCTCGATGACCGAGAGGCCGCACAGGGAGCAGGTGGACCTAAGTCAGACAGATGAGGCAAAGGCCGTTTCGATCTCGGGCGAGTCTGTCTGAAGGGACTGCCCATGCCAGGTGGGCCGCGATGGCCAGGCCGAAGGCGGCCGCCCCTAGGGGGATGCTGCGTTCACTGCCAGCTGCGTGTGGGTGGCGTGTGACGAGGACCGAGACAGTGCCTCCAACTGGACACACGCAGATTCTAAGCCTCACGGAATGCAGACCTTCTCAGTTTGCTCTTGACTTAGGATCCAAGGCTCGGGCTGACAGCTGGCCACCCCGAGTTACAGATTCCTGTTTCCTTTTGCCATCGTCTCTGGGTCACATTGTGAGGAGGGCAGAAAACAGGCAGAGCCGAGGCCGGGCTGGGGCTGAGGGGCACCTGGCCGGCCTTGAACCCCGCCTGGGCCGTACGCGATTTTCCGGCCACACGCAGCTCCCGCCTGTGCTTTCCCTAACGGCGCCACTTAAATGCGTGAAGGTCCACGCTCCTGTTTGCGATCTTTGGTCAGTTGCTTGCAAACTCGCTGTGTCCCCACCTGCCCCAGCCACCAGGTTGCACAGGCAGCGTGGCTGGTGCAACCAAGGTGCCTGCTGGGGCACGTCACAGGGCACGCCAGGGGGCCCCGGCGTGGGGACGGGGGGCTGGGACGGCACCCGCGGCCGCTTCTGCTCCCCAAATCCGGAGGCGCTCGCAGCCTCAGGCGCGTGACTCAGTCAAGGTTGGCTTGAGTTTGGGGACGGATGGGCTCCTGTCACGACAGTCGGTGGTGTCTCCGTCATTGCTGGGCGTGCGAGGGGTACGGGGGTGTCTCCGCGTGTGTCTGGCGTTAAAATAACTTCTGGCTTCTCTTTCTGTTCTCTCCTCAGAGGGCTTCCCACTCAGCAGGCAGGTGTCCGTCTGTCCCTGCTCAGCGAGGCCTCTGAGGAAGACGGGCGAGGACGGCCCGGTCTGGGAGCCGGCCCTGGTCACAGCCGAGGGTCAGCCACGCTCACGCGCCTGCGAACGCCCCGCACACGCACATGCACGTGCACACGCACACGTATGTGCACACACAGACGTGGAGCCTGGCGCGGCCCTCACGAGCCTCCCATAGCCTCTGGTGACACCATGTCCCCAGTGCACAGCCAGCCTCACGCCCCACGCCCTGTCCAGGGTGCTGTCCAGGGTGCTGCTGGCCTCATACCACGCCACCCGCCCAGAGTCATGCGCCTGACCCGCCCTGGAGTGGCTGCCCCCTCCGAATGGTGCTCCGGGGGTGCGGGAGATACGTGAGGCGCACTGGGCCCAGTGGGCGAGCGGCACCCCGCACGGGCTCCGGGGCCCCCCTGGCTGCCCCCAAGCCTGGCCTCCTGGCGCGGTGGTGACACGAGACCCCGCTGAGAGCCAGCTGCCCCTGTCCGGGATGCGGTGGGGACGGCGGGATCAGGGCCTCGTCGTCCGCCTGTGTCCAGCCTCACTGCCCGGCGAGGGAGACGTCCTGCCGCATCGCAGAGCTGGGCCCGGAGGAGGAAGGACTGGGTCACACGCA
>NW_011889402.1:0-997 GCF_000151845.1 Pteropus vampyrus
ATCTCTAATTTAACCCTAACCTTAGAAATAACCATAACATTACTCCTAACTCTAAAATCTTAACCTAACCCTAACCCTAAACCTAAAACTAACTTAAACCTAACCCTAACCCTAACCTTAAACCTGAATGTAACTCGAAATGTAACATGAAACCTAATTTCATACCCTAACCATAACCCTAAACCTCATGCGAACCTTAACCCTAACAGTAACCCTAATCCTATCCTAACCCTAAACTAATCCTAACCCTAACCTTTACCCTAACCTAACCCTAACCCTAATTCTAACCCTAATACTAACTCTAAACCTAATCCTAACCATAATCCTAACCCTAACCCTAACCCTAACCCTAACCCTAACGCTAAATCTAATGCTAACCCTAACCCTAAATTTGACACTGTCAATATTGCTAACCTTAACCTCTGACCCTAAACCTAAGCCGAACTGTAATTAAACTGTAAAACTAAATCTGACTCTAACACTAACCCTAAATATAACCCAAAATTTAAATGTAATCCTAACACTAAACCTAACCCAAATCCTAATCCTAACTATAACCTTAACCTCAATCATACCCTAATACTGAACCTAACTCTAACCCTAATCATAATCCTCACCTTAACCTTAACCCTAACTCTCGTCTAAAGCTAACCATAACCCGAACCCTAAATTAATCCTAACCTTAATCCTTACCCTAAAACTAATCCTAACTCTAACCTCTTACCTTAACACTAACACTAAACATAACTGTAACTCTAAACCATAACTATATTTCTAAACCATAACGCTAAACCTAACCTTAACCCTAACCCTAACCCTAACCCAAAACTTAACGCTAACCCTAACCCTAACCCTATTTCTAAACTTAACTCTAAATTATACACTAACAGTAACCCTAAACCTAACCACTGACACTAATCCAATCCCTAACCCTAATTTAACTCTAAAACTAACTCTAACCCATCCCTAACCCTTAATCTACCATAAACTTAAACCT
>NW_011889402.1:4377-5340 GCF_000151845.1 Pteropus vampyrus
AGCCTGAACTTAACCCTAAAACTAAATCTATTTCTAAACCTAATTCTAACCCTACCTCTAACATTAACCGCGACCCTAAAGTTTACACTAACAATAACAATAACTGTAATCCATTACCGTAACCTTAATCCTAAAACTAAACTAACCCTAACCCTAAAACTACCCTAAATATAACCCTAATCTTAACCTATCCTAACCCAACCCTAACCCTAACCCTTACCCTAACTCCAATCCTAACCCATAACACTAACTGTACCCTTACCTTAATCCTAAACCTAGCCAAACATAACACCAACCTAAAACTCACCCTGATCATAACCATTAACCGAACACAAAATTAAACCGTACTTTAACCCTAAAAGTAATCCTATCTCTAACCCTAATACTAACACTTACCCTGTCCCTAAAACTAAAGCTAATCCTAAACCTAATTCTAACCCTAACCTAACAATAATCATAACCTTGAATCTAACCCTAAAACTAAAGATTATCGTAACCCTATTTCTAACCATTATCTTAAATTTTACACTGACGATAACCCTAACACTAACCTTAACCCTAACACTAACCCTATCCTAAACCTAACCTTAACACTAACACTTACCATGAATCAACCCATAACCTAACACTAACAGTAAAACTAAGTCTAACACTAATGCTATGTCTAATCTCTTACCCTAACCCTAACCCCAATCCTAACCCTAACCCGAAACCTAACTTAAACCTAATTCTACCCCTAACTCTAACCAAACCGCTACATTTAAAGTCTAACCGCAACACTAACCCTAACCCTAACCCTATCCCTGATCCTAACCTTAAAACTGAAATTAATTCTAACTCGAACCCTAACAAAAACCTAATCTTAAATTTTAAACTAAAAATAACTCGGACCATAAAACTTTACACTTAACCTAATGATAACCCAAACTTTAATTCTAACCCTATCCCTAACATTAACCCAAA
>NW_011889402.1:6525-8052 GCF_000151845.1 Pteropus vampyrus
TAACCCTAACCCTATCCCTGATCCTAACCTTAAAACTGAAATTAATTCTAACTCGAACCCTAACAAAAACCTAATCTTAAATTTTAAACTAAAAATAACTCGGACCATAAAACTTTACACTTAACCTAATGATAACCCAAACTTTAATTCTAACCCTATCCCTAACATTAACCCAAATACTGATCCTAACACTAAAATTAATGCTAATCCTAACCCTAATTCTAACCCTAACTGAAATACTAACTCTAATCCTAACTCTAACCCTATCCTTAAACCCAATTCTAACCCTAACGCTAAACCTAATTCTAACGATAATCGAACCCTAACACTAAACCTAACCCTAACCCTAACCCATAACCTAACCTATCTCTAACCCTAACCCTAACACTAACACTAATTGTAACTCTAATCTCTTACCCTAATCCTAACCCTAACCGTAACCTAACCCTAACACTAACTCTAACCCTAACCAGAACCATAACTAAAACCTAACCCTAAACCTAATACTTAAGCCTAACCCTAACCATAACCCTGAGTCTAACCTTAAAACTAAATCTAATCCAAACTCTAATTCTATCCTTAACCCTAATACAAATCCTAACCCTAAATTTTACACTAACAGTAACTCTAACCCGAACCCCTTATCCTAACCCTAACCCTAAACCTAAAGCAAAACTTAACCCTAACACTACCACTAACCCTAACCCTAACCCTAACCGTAAACTAAACCTAATCCCAACTATAACTCTACTCATAAACCTATCACTAAACTAAACTTAACCCTAACCCTAACACTAATGCCTAACTGTAACTCTAACCCTAATCATTTCCCTGATCCTTACCCTAAAACTAAAGCTAATCCAAATCCAAATTCTAATCCTAAACCTAACAATAACCCTTACCCTAAATTTTAAATTATGGTATCCCGAACCCTAACCCATTAAGCTACACCTAAGTCTAACCCCAAATTTAGACCTAAAACGAACCTAACCTTAACCTCAACCCTAACATTAACCATAACCCTGAAACTAACCCTAAAACTAAAGCTATTCCTAACTTTAATTCTAATCAAATCCGTAAGTTATACACTAACAATAATTGTAACCTTAACTGTTTACCTTAACCCTAACCCTAAACCTAAGGCTAACCCTAAACCTAACAGTAACGCTAACCCTAGCCCTAATCCTAACCTAAACTGACCTTAAACCTAACCCTAACCTAACCATAACCATCACCTAACCCTAACACTAACACTAATCCTAACATTTTACCCTAAACTTAAACCTTACCCTAACTCGAACCCTAACATAATCTAACCCTAACCCTAAAACTAACACTAAACCTAACCCTAAAGCCTAACATTAAGCCTACCCATACCCTAAAACTAACCCTAACCCTAACTTAGCTCCTAACTTTAAAACTAAAGTTAATTTTATCCCTAATTCTAACCTTAACCCTAAAAATAACCTTAAACATAAATTTTAAACTACCAATAACCCTGAACTTAACCCTTTAACTTAAACCTCA
>NW_011889402.1:8102-9471 GCF_000151845.1 Pteropus vampyrus
CCTAACCTATTCCTTAACTTAACACTAACCCTAACCCTAATTTAACCCTAACACTAATCCTAACTCAAAACACTTACCCTAACTCTAAACTTTACCTTAAACCTAAGAGTAACCCTAAACTTAACCCTAACCATAAAAATTAATCCTTACCCTAACCTTAACCGAACACTAACCTTAACGTAACCCTAACCCTACCCTAACCAGAACGCTAATCCAAACTCTAAACTCTTGCGCTAAGCCTAAACTGAATCTTAACCGTAACAGTAACCCTAACCCTAAGCATAACACTAACCTTAACACTAAACCCTAACTCTTACCCTAACCCTAATCCTAACCCTAACACCAACCCTGACCTTAGCGTAACGCTAAAACCTAACCCAAACACTAACCTTAACCCTAACCTTATTGTAACCCTAACACTATCTCTAAAGCAACCACTAATTCTAACTCTAATCTCTTACCTTAACCCTAACCCAAGCCCTAACCCTAAATTTTAGAGTAACTATAACCTTACCCTAACCTGAGAACCCAAACCTAACTCTAACACTCATTAAACTCTAAAACTAACTCTAAACCTAAATCTAACCCTTATTCAAACCGAAACCTTAAACGTAAACCTAAAACTTCCCTAACCCTGAATGACACCCTAAATCTAAAGCTAAACATAACCCTAAATCTAAGCCTAAGTCTAAATTTTACACTAAGAATAACCATAACCCTAATACAAAACCCTAAACCTAACCCTAACCTAACGCTAATCTTAACCCTAAGAGTAACCCTAACTCCAAACCTAATGCACTGCTAATCCTAAATCCTAACCCTAACACTACCTCTAATCTTAACCTTACACCGTAACCTTAACCCTGACCCAAACTCTGACCCTAACCTTAACACTAAAACTAACCTTAACCCTAACAGCAATCCTAACCCTACCATAACCAAAAACTTAACCCTGACCGAAAGCCTAACCCTAACCGTAACCATAACGTAACCTTAACCCTAACACTAACCCTAACACTAATCCTAAATCTAAACTCTTACCCTAACCCTAATGCTAACCTTAAGCCTAACCTAAACTTAACCCTAACAGTAACGCTGAACTACTCCTAACTATAATCCTAAATCTAAACTCTTACCCTAACCCTAATGCTAACCTTAAGCCTAACCTAAACTTAACCCTAACAGTAACGCTGAACTACTCCTAACTATAATCCTAACGTTAACACTAATTCTAACTTCTTACCCTAACCTGAAGCCTAAACATAACTGTAACCCTAACACAAACCATAATGCTAAACTTAAACCTAAAACTAACTCTAAGCCTAACAAAACCCTAATCGTAAATCCTAACACTATCCCTAACCCTGAC
>NW_011889402.1:10898-11159 GCF_000151845.1 Pteropus vampyrus
TAAATTTTCAACATACAATAACCCAAACCCTAACCTCTTTCCTAAACCTAACCCTAAATATAACTTTAAGTGTAAAACTAACCATGACCCTAACACTAACTCAAACATTAATCTGAACCCTGAGCTTCAGCTTAAAAATAAATCAAATGCAAACAATAATTCTAAACCTAACCCTAATACTAACCCTAACTCTGATACTAACCTTAAACTAAAGCTTATCCTAAAATTAATTCTAACCCTAATCCTAAAATATACACTAAC
>NW_011889402.1:12178-17190 GCF_000151845.1 Pteropus vampyrus
ATTAATTCTAACCCTAATCCTAAAATATACACTAACAATAACTCTAAACCTACTCTTTACCCTAATCCTGATTGTAACCTCAAAACTAAAGATTGTAATAACCCTAATTCTAAACCTAACACTAACACAAAACCTAACCCTGTTCCTAACCTGAATACTAAAACTAATCCTAACTCTGAATCTAAACCTAACCCTAAATTTTAGTCTAACAATAAACCTAAACCTAACACTTTCCTCGAACCATAACCCTAAAACTAAAGCTAACCCAAACCCTTGTAGTAACCCTAACCCTAACTCTAACCATAACTCTGAATTTAACCATAAAAATAAAGCTAAATCTAACCAAATTCTAACGTAAAACCTAAATTTTACACTAATAATAACCATAACTCTAAGCCCTTTCCCTGAACATATCCCTAAGTTAAATTAACTCTAAAACTAATTCTAACCATAACCCTAAACCTAACGCTAACCGTAACTCTAACCCTAACCTAAACCTAATGCTAACCCTCTCTAAACCTATCTCTAACACTAACACTTATCCTAACTCAAACCTCTTACCATAACCCTAACTGTAATCCTAACTCTAACTCTCACCATAACCCTAACCATAACCCTAAATCTAGCACTAAAACCTAACCATAAACCTAACACTAACCATAACCTTGATCCTAATCCTAAAACTAATGCTAATCCTAACCCAAATTCTAACTCTAACTCTATCAATAAACATTACACTAAATTTTAAACTAACAATAACCCTAACCCTAACTCTAATCCTAACAGTAATCCTAATCTAAACCTAACCCTTACCCTAACCCTTACCATAAATCTACCGCTAAGCTTACCCTAACCCCAAAACTAACTCTAATACAAATGCTATGTCTCACCTCTTACCTTAAACCTAACACTAACCCAAACCGTTATCCTAATCCTAAAATTAATCTAACACTAACCCTAATACTAACCGTAACTCTAACCCTAACCCTAACCTAAACACTAACTTAACCTTAAACTTAAAACTAACAATAACCCTAACCCTAACTCCTAAGCCTAACCCTAACCTTAACCCTGATCCTAACCCGAAACTAAAGCTAATTTTAACCTAATTCTAACCGTAACACTAACACTAACCCTAAACCTAACACTAATTCTAACCTAAACCTAAACCTAACCCTAACCATAAACCTAAACATGAGTCTAACACTAACACTAACCCTAAACCTAACACTAATTCTAACCTAAACCTAAACCTAACCCTAACCATAAACCTAAACATGAGTCTAAACTAACGTGTCCCTAACAGTAACCCTAACCCTAACCTCACAATAACCCTAACCCTAACTCTAAACCTAACCCTAAACATATCCTTAACCTTAACTCTAAACAATATCCTAACTCTAATTCTAACCCTAATATTAACACTAAGCCTAACTCTAAATTTTGCACTAACAATAACTCAAACATTACCTCTAACCATAAACAATATCCTAAACATAACTTTAACTATAAAACTAACCCTAACACTAAATCTAAAGCTAACCCTAACCCTAAGAGTAACCCTAATCCTAACACTAACCTTACGCCTAACATTAACTCTAACCCTAACACGAACCTTTAACCCAAATCCTAACTATAACCCTAACCCCTTATCTTAACCCTAACCCAATCCCTAACACTAAACCCTAATCCTAACCTTAACCCTATTCCTAACCATGATTCTATCCCAAAAACTAATGCTAACCCTAACCCTAACACTAACCCTAACACTAAATATTACACTAACAATAACCTTAATCTTAACCTCTTACCCTAAACCTAACCCTAACCCTAAATTTAACTTTAAAGCTTCCCTCTAACATTAACCTTAACCCTAATATTAACACTAACCCTGATCCTAACCCTAAAATAAAGCTAATATTTACCGTAATTCTAACCGATACCCTAACACTAACTATAAAGTTGATCCTAATCGTAAAAGTAAAGCTAATCTTAAGCTTAAACCTAATCCTAAACCTATAGTTAACCATAATCCTAAACCTAAACCTAACCCTAACCCTGACCCTAAACCTAAATCCTAACACTAACCCTAATCCTAAAACTACCCCTAATCCTAAGGCTAAATCTAAAGGTAATCCTAAACCTAATTTTAACCCTAACACTTACATGAACCCTAACCCAAAATTTTACACTTACAATTACCATAACCCTAACCTCTTACCTTAACCTAACCCTAACCTTAACTTTAACTCTAAAACGATACCCTAAACCGAACTCTAACCCTAACATTAACCCTAACACTGATGCTAACACTAAAACTAAGCTATTCATAACCCTAATTCTAACTGCAATCAGAAATTTTACACTAACAATAACCCTAACCCTAACCCCTTACCCTGTCCATAAACCTAAACCTAAATCTAAGCCTAACCCTAACACTAACTCTAACATAAACATAACCTTAATCCTAACCCAAACCATAATCCTTACCCAAACCATAATGTTAACCCTATCCCTAACCTAATCCTAACCCTAATCCTAACCCTTACTCTAACCCTAACCCTAAAACTAAAGCTAACCCAAAACCTAATAGTAACCTTAACCCTAACACTAACCCTGAAACGGATCTTAATCTTAAACCTAAAGCTAAATCTAAACCAATTCTAACCCTAACCCTAAATTTTGCACTAACAATAAACATAACCCTAACTTCTTACCCTGAACATACACTCAACATAAATTAACTCTAAAAGTAACTCCAACCATAACGCTAAATCTAATGCTAATCTTAACTCTAACGCTAACATAAACCTAACTTAACCCAATCCCTAATCCTGTCTCTAACCCTAAAATTAATCTCTGCTCTAACCCCTTACCCTAACAATAACCCTAACAGTAAATATAACATTAACCCAAAATTTTACACCAACTATAACCATCACTGAATCCCTTACCCTTAACCTCAAACTAACCCTAAATTAAATCTGAAACTAACTCTTACACTAACCCTAACCTAACAGTAACACTAACCATAACCCAGATCTTAACCATAACTAAACGTAATCCTAAATCTAATTCGAACACTAACCTTAAATTTTCCACTAACAATAACCCTAACCCTAACTTTAACTCTAAACTAAGCCTAAATCTAACCCTAATCCTATCACTAACCCTAACCCTGATCCTAACCCGATAATTAAAGCTAAACCTAAGCCTAAATCTAACTGAAATACTAAATTTTACACTAACAGTAACCCTAACCGTAATCCCTTACCCTAACCTAAATACTAAACATAATGCTAATCCTAACCCTAACACAAACCCTAACATTAACCTTAACCTTATCCTAACACTAACTTAAACATAAACCTAACCCTAACACTAAAAGTTACCCTAAATCAGACCTAAAATAACACTAATCCTAACCCATACCTAACACCAACCCTAACCCTAAACCTAACACTAACCATAAACCTACCCCTAAACTAAACCTAACTTGAAACCTAACGGTAATCCTATCTATAGCCCTAACACTAACAGAGAGTCTAAACCTAAAACTAAAGCTAATCTTAATCCTAATACTATCCCTATTTCTTACAATAACCCTAACCCTAAATTTTACACTAACAATAAACCTAAGCCTAATCTCTTACCCCAAACCTAAAGCTAAATCTAAATTTAACTCTAAAACTAACCCTAACCATAATCCTAATCCTAACATTAACCCTAATGCTGATCCTAATAAAGAAACTAAAGCTATTCCTAAAACTAACGCTAAGCCTAACCCAAATGCTAACCCTAATCCTAATGATAACTCTAATACTAATCCTAAACCTAACCCTAATCCTAATCCATTAGCCTAACCTTAACCCTAAACCTAACCGTAACCCTAACCCTAAACGTAACCTTAAATTTTACACTAACAATGACCCTAAACTTCACCCCTTACCCTGAACATAATTCCAAGCCTTAATTAACTCTAAAACTAACTCTAACCCTAACCATAACACTGATCCTAACCCTAAAACTAAAGCTAGTCCTAAACCTATTTCAAACCCTAACCCTAAATTTTACACCACAATAATCCTAACCCTAATGCCTTACCCTAACCCTAACACTAAACCTAATGCTAACCCTAAACCTAACATAAACCCTAACCCAAACCTTCATCCTAAACTAAATCTAACCATAATCCTCCCTAACCTAACTCTAACACTAACCACAATCCTAACATTAATCCTAAATCTAAACTCTTATTCCACCCTAACCCTAACCAAAAATCTACCCCTACCTACATCTAACCCTAACCTTACCCTAATCTAACCCTAAACCTATCCCTAACACTAACAATAATACTAACTTTAAGCTCTTACCCTAACCCTAACCCCAACCAAACTCAGAAACCTAACCTAATCCTAACCCTAACCTTTACCCTAACCGTGACCCTAACCATAAAACTAAAGTTAGTCCTAACCCTAATTATAACACTAAGCCTAACGATAAGCCTAACGCTAAATTTTAAATTAACAATAAACCTAACCCGAACCCTGTACTCTAAATCTAACTTTAACTCTAACTCTAACTCTAAAACTAACTCGAACCCTTACCCTAACCTAAACATAACCCTAACCCTAAACATAATCATAAATCTACAGCTAAACTAAAACTAACCCGAACCCTAAGGGTAACCCTAACGCTAACCTAACCCTAAACCTAAACCTAATATTAACTCAAATCCTAAATCTAACCTCTTACATTAACACTAATCCAAACCATAACCCTAACCCGAACCGTAACCCTAACTCTAACCCTATCCCTAAATCTAACCTAAACCTAGCCGTAACACCAAACCTAACCATAAACCTAACTTGAACACTAATAGTAATCTTATTCCTAAAACTAGCCCTAATCCTGACCTTAACCCTAAAACTAAAGCTTATCGTAATCATAATTCTAACCCTATCCCTTACACTATACCTAACCATAAATTTAATACTAACAATAACCCTAAC
>NW_011889402.1:17240-17528 GCF_000151845.1 Pteropus vampyrus
TAACCCTATCCCTTACACTATACCTAACCATAAATTTAATACTAACAATAACCCTAACCGTATGCCCATAACCTATACCTAACCATAAGTCTAACTTAACTCTAAAAAAACCCTAACCCTACATTAACCATAACCTTTAACCTAACCCTAAATCTAAAGCTATTCCTAACCCTAATTCTAACCCTAACTAACGCTACCATAATCCTGATCCTAACTCTAAAACTAAAGCTATTCCTAACTTGATTTAAACCTAACCCTATTATACACTAATAATAATCCTAACCTTAA
>NW_011889402.1:17578-18287 GCF_000151845.1 Pteropus vampyrus
AACCCTAACCATAAACCTAACCATAATTCTTACAAGAGACTATTTTCTATCCCTTACCATGAGACTAATCCTAAACACCTAACACTAACCCTAACCCTCAGCCTAAACTTAACCCTAAAACTAAATCTATTCCTAAACCTAATTCTAACCCTATCTCTAACATTAACTGTGACTCTAAAGTTTACACTAACAATAACAATAACTGTAATCCATTACCATAACCTGAATCCTAAACCTAAACTAACCCTCACCCTAAAAATACCCTAAATATAACCCTAAACTTAAACTATCCTAACTCAGCCCTAACTTAACTGTGACTCTAAAGTTTACACTAACAATAACAATAACTGTAATCCATTACCATAACCTGAATCCTAAACCTAAACTAACCCTCACCCTAAAAATACCCTAAATATAACCCTAAACTTAAACTATCCTAACTCAGCCCTAACCCTAACCCTTACCCTAACCCCAATCCTAACCCATAACACTAACCGTAACCTAACCTTAATCCTAAACCTAGCCAAACATAACACCAACCTAAAACTCACCCAGATCATAAACATAAACCGAACAAAAAACTAAACCGTACTTTAACCCTAAAAGTAATTCTTTCTCTAACCCTAATACTAACACTTACCCTATCCCTAAAACTAAAGCTAATCCTAAACCTAATTCTAACCCTAACCTAACAATAATCCTAACCTTG
>NW_011889402.1:18337-19327 GCF_000151845.1 Pteropus vampyrus
AAACTAAAGCTAATCCTAAACCTAATTCTAACCCTAACCTAACAATAATCCTAACCTTGAATCTAACCCTAAAACTAAAGATTATCGTAACCCTAATTCTAATGATTACCTTAAATTTTACACTGACAATACCCTAACATTAACCTTAACCCTAACACTAACCCTATCCTAAACCTAAACCTAACACTAACATTTACCATGAATCTATCCATAACCTAACACTAACAGTAAAACTAACGCTAACACTAATGCTATGTCCAATCTCTTACCCTAACCCTAACCCCAATTCTAACCCTAACCCAAAACCTAACCAAAACCTAATTCTACCCATAACTCTAACCAAACCGCTACATTTAAAGTCTAATCGTAACACTAACCCTAACCCTAACATCCCTGATCCTAACCTTAAAACTGAAATTAATTCTAACTTGAACCCTAACAAAAACCTAACCTTAAATTTTAAACTAACAATAACTCGGACCATAATCCTTTACACTTAACATAATGATAACCGGAACTTTAACTCTAAAACTAACCCTAACTCTAACCCTATCCCTAACATTAACCCGAAGACTGATCCTAACACTAAAATTAATGCTAATCTTAACGCTAATTCTAACCCTAACCGAAACACTAACTCTAATCCTAACCCTAACCCAAAACTAACCCTAACGCTAAACCTAATCCTAATGATAACCGGAACTTTAACTCTAAAACTAACCCTAACTCTAACCCTATCCCTAACATTAACCCGAAGACTGATCCTAACACTAAAATTAATGCTAATCTTAACGCTAATTCTAACCCTAACCGAAACACTAACTCTAATCCTAACCCTAACCCAAAACTAACCCTAACGCTAAACCTAATCCTAACGATAATTGAACCCTAACAGTAAACCTAACCCTAACCTATACCCTAACCTATCTCTAACCCTAACCCTAACACTAACACTAATCGTAAATCTAATCTGTTACCCTAAACCTAACC
>NW_011889402.1:19666-24243 GCF_000151845.1 Pteropus vampyrus
TCTTAGTCTAACCCTGACTCTCACCCTAACCTTCACCTTAACATAACCTAACACTAACCCTAAACCTAAAACCTAACCGTAACCTGAACCCGAACTGTAACCCTATCCTACCCTTAAAACTAAAGTAAATCCTAACCCTAATTCTTACTCTACACCTAACAATAACCCTAACCCTAAATTTTAAACTAACAATAACCCTAATCCTAACCCCTTAACATAATAAAACTCTAACCCTAAAGATAACTCTAAACTGTCACTAACCCTTACTTAACGTTAACCGTAACCCTAACCCTAATCTTAAACCTAAAACTAAAGCTAATCCAAACCCTGATTCTAACCCTAATCCTAACACGAACTCTAACCCTGAACCTAACTCTAAACTAAAGCGTATCTAACTCTATTTCTAACCCTTATCCTAAATTTTAAACAAACAATAACCCTAACCCTAACTCTAACCCTAACAGTAACCCTAATCAAAACCTAAACCTTACACTAACCCTTACCATAAATCTACTGTTAAGCTAACCCTAACCCGAAAGCTAACTCTAATACAAATGCTATGTCTCACCTCTTACCTTAAACCTAACACTAACCTGAAACATTATCCTAATCCTAAAATTAATCTAACACTAACCCTAATACTAACCCTAACATTAACCCTAACCCTAACCTAAACACTAACTTAACCTTAACCTTAAAACTAACAATAACCTTAACCCTAACCCCTAAGCCTAACACTAACCTTAACCCTGATCCTAACCCCAAAACTAAAGCTAATCCTAACCTAATACTAACTGTAACCCTAACACTAACCCTAACTCTAACACTAACCCTAACCCTAACAGTAACTCTAACCTAAATCTAACCCTAACCCTCACCATAAACCTAAACCTGAGTCTAAACTAACGTGTGCCTAACAGTAACCCTAATCCTAACCCCACAATAACCCTAACCATAACTCTAAACCTAACCCTAACCATATCCCTAACCTTAACTCTAAACAATATCCTAACCCTAATTCTAACCCTGACATTAACACTAAGCCTAACTCTAAATTTTGCACTAACAATAACTCAAACATTACCTCTAACCCTAAACAATATCCTAAACATAACTTTAACTGTAAAACTAACCCTAATACTAAACCTAACGCTAAACCTAACCCTAAGAGTAACCCTAATCCTAACACTAACCTTACACCTAACATTAACTCTAACCCTAAAACGAACCCTTAACCCAAATTCTAACTATAACCCTAACCCCTTATCTTAACCCTAACCCAATCTCTAACACTAAACCTTAATCCTAACCTTAACCCTATTCAGAACCATGATTCTATCCCCAAAACTAATGCTAACCCTAACACTAACACTAACCCTAACACTAAATATTACACTAACAATAACCTTAACCTAACCCCTTACCCTAAACCTAACCCTAACCCTAACCCTAAATTGAACTTTAAAGCTACCACTAACATTAACCTTAACCCTAATATTAACACTAACCCTGATCCTAACCCTAAAATAAAGCTAATCCTTACTGTAATTCTAACCGATACCCTAATACTAACTATAAAGCGGATCCTAACCGTAAAAGTAAAGCTAATCTTAAGCCTAAACATAATCCTAAACCTATAGTTAACCATAACCCTAAACCTAAACCTAAACCTAACCCTGACCCTAAACCTAAATCCTAATACTAACTCTAACCCTAAAACTACTCCTAATCCTAAACCTAAATCTAAAGGTAATCCTAAACCTAATTTAATCCTAACTCTTACACGAACCCTAACACAAAATTTTACACTTACAATAACCCTAACCCTAACCTCTTACCCTAACCTAAACTTAACCTTAATCGTAACTCTAAAACGATACCCTAAACCTAACACTAACCCTAACATTAACCCTAACACTGATGTTAACACTAAAACTAAGCTATTCATAACCCTAATTCTAACTGCAACCATAAATTTTACACTAACCCTAACGCCTTACCCTAACCCTAACACTAAACCTAATGCTAACCTTAAACCTAACACAAACCCTAACCCAAACCTTCATCCTAAACTAAATCTAACCATAACCTTCCCTAACCTAACTCTAACACTAACCCTAATCCTAACATTAATCCTAAATCTAAACTCTTACTCTACCCTAACCCGAACCAAAATCTACCCCTACCTAAATCTAATCCTAACCTTACCCTAATCTGACCCTAAACCTATCGCAAACACTAACAATAATCCTAATTCTAAGCTCTTACCCTAACCTTAACCCTAACCAAATTCAAAAACCTAGCCTAACCCTAACCCTAACCTTTACCCTAACACTGACACTAACCATAAAACTAAAGTTAATCTTAACCCTAATTCTAACACTAAGCCTAACTATAACCCTAACAATAAATTTTAAATTAACAATAAACCTAACCCGACCCTGTACTCTAAATCTAACCTTAACTCTAACTATAACTCTACAACTAACCCAAATCCTTACCCTAACCTAAACATAACCCTAATCCGAAACATAATCATAAATCTACAGCTAAACTAAAACTAACCCAAACCCTAAGGGTAACCCTAACGCTAACCTCGAACTGTACCCTAACTCTAACCCTATCCCTAAACCTAACCTATACTTAGCCATAACACCAAACCTAACCATAAACCTACCACTAAACTAAACCTAACTTGAACACTAACGGTAATCTTATTCCTAAAACTAACCCTAATCCTGACCTTAACCCTAAAACTAAAGCTTATCATAATCATAATACTAATCCTATCCCTTACACTATATCTAACCATAAATTTAATACTAACAATAACCCTAACAGTATGCCCTTAACCTATACCTAACCATAAGTCTAACTTAACTCTAAAACAAACCCTAACCCTACATTAACCATAACCCTTAACCTAACCCTAAATCTAAAGCTATTCCTAACCCTAATTCTAACCCTAACTAACACTACCATAA
This sequence comes from Pteropus vampyrus, assembly GCF_000151845.1. Taxonomy (NCBI): domain Eukaryota; kingdom Metazoa; phylum Chordata; class Mammalia; order Chiroptera; family Pteropodidae; genus Pteropus; species Pteropus vampyrus. The sequence continues at coordinate 22,651 of NW_011889402.1, forward strand.
TCCTGATCCTAACTCTAAAACTAAAGCTATTCCAAACTTGATTTAAACCTAACCCTATTATACACTAATAATAATCCTAACCTTAACACTTACCTTAAACTAACCCTATTTCTAATGCTAACACGAACCCTAACACTAACTATAACCCTAACCCTAATCCTAACCTAACCTTAACCCTAACCTAACTGAAAACCTAAACCTAAACCTAAACTAATCCTAACTCTAACCTCTAACACTAACCCTAACAATAACTCTAATAACTCTGATCCTAACCTTGAAAGTAAAGTTAAACCAACCCTAATTCTAACCCTAACCTTAATCATAACTCTAAACCTAAATTTTAAATTAAAAATAACCCTGACCCTAACCCCTTACCTGAAACCTAATCCTAACCCTAACGTTAACTCTAAAACTAACCCTAAAGCTAACCCTAAACCTTACATTAAACCTAACCCTGATCCTAACGCTAAAACTAAAGCTAATCATAGCTTTAATTCTAACGATAACACCAATTTTACACGAAAAATAACCCTAAACCTAATTTCTTATCCAAAACCTAACTCTAACCCTAACACTAACCTGAACCTTAACTCTAAACTTATACTAAAACTAACACTAACACTAATCCTAACCTTATACCTAAACCTACCCTAACGCTAAACTTAACCCTAATTCTAACACTAACACTAACACTAACGCATAACCATAACCATAACCCTAAGCCTAATTCTAACATTAATCATAACCAGTTACCTTAACACTAACTCTAACCTAACTCTAACCGTAACTTTAACCCAAATACTAATCCTAACTCTAAACTCTTACCCTATCCCCAACCCTATCCCTAAATATAACCCTAAACCTAACAGTAAGCTTACCCTAAAACCTAATGCTAACCCTAAAACTACCACTAAACCTAACCCTAACTATAACTCTAACCTAAACCAAACCTTAACTCTATCTATATTTAAACCTAACACTCACCCTAACCCTTACCCTAACCCTGATCCTTACCTTAATATTTAAGTTAATCCTAACCCTAATTCTAACCCTAAACCTAACAGTAACCCTAACCCTAAATTTTAAACAACAAATAAAACTAACTCTAATCACTTATCCTAAAGCTAACCCTAACCCTAAATTTATCTGTAAAACTAACTCTAACACTAACCATAAAGCTATAATTAACCTTCAACCTGATCCTAACCCTAAACTAAAGCTAAACCTAAACCTAGTTCTTACCCTAACCCGAACACTAACCATAATCCCGAACCTAATCCTAAAATTGTATCTAAGCTTTACCCAAAATTTTACACTAACAATAACTCTAACATTAACCCTAACCCTAACACTTAACCTTAATACTAACTCTAACCTAAACCGAATAATAAATTAACCCTTATATAAATCTACTCCTAACCTAATGCTAACCCTAACACTAAACTTAATGCTATGTCTAAGCTCTTACCTTAACACTAACCCTAAACCTGAACCTAATCCTAATGCTACTCTAAACCCTAACATAAACCTAACCGTAACCCTAACCATAACCCTGATCTTACCCATAAAACTAAAGTAAATCCTAACCCTATT
>NW_011889402.1:24293-24571 GCF_000151845.1 Pteropus vampyrus
TAACCCTAAGACTAACAATAACCCTAACACTAAATTTTAAATTAACAATAACCTGACCCGAATCCTTCACCCTAGCCCTAACACTAACCCTAACTCAAACACTAAAACTAACCCTAACAGTAACCTAAGCCTAACATTAACCCTAACACTGATCCTAACTATAAACTAAAGCTAATCCTAAAGCTAATTCTAATCCTAATCATAAATTTTTCATTGAAATTAACTCTAACCCTAACTCCTTACACTAACCCAAACCCTAAATCTAAAGCTTACCTTAA
>NW_011889402.1:24621-25172 GCF_000151845.1 Pteropus vampyrus
CCCAAACCCTAAATCTAAAGCTTACCTTAACACTAATATTAACTCTAACTTTAACCCTACCCTAATCTAAATCAAACCCTAACCCTAACCATAAATTTAACGTTAATCTAAACTTAAAAAACAAACAAACAAACAAACAAAAACCTCTAACGGTAACCCAAAATTTAACAAAAGCCGAACAATAACTCTAAACCTAATACTAATCCTAACACTAACTACTTAACCTAACCATTAACCTAAAGATTACTCTAACCCTAAATCTAAACCATAAACTTAACCCTAAATTGTACACTAATTATAACCCTAACGCTAACCCTGATTTTAATTCTAACCGTAACTCTAACTTTAAACCTAACCATAACCCTAAACTTAACACCTTATTCTAACCCTAAACCTAACACTAAATCTAAACCCTAACCCTAACCTTAACTCGAACCCTAATCCTGATACAAACCCGAAAACTAAAGCTAATACTAACACTAATTCTAACATAATTATGAATTTTAGAATGAGAATAACCATATCCCAAACACCTTACCATAAACCTAATG
>NW_011889402.1:25222-27656 GCF_000151845.1 Pteropus vampyrus
GAAAACTAAAGCTAATACTAACACTAATTCTAACATAATTATGAATTTTAGAATGAGAATAACCATATCCCAAACACCTTACCATAAACCTAATGTTAATGTAAAGCTACCTTAACCTAACGCTAACCTTAACCGTAAACCTTAACTAAACCTAAACTAAACCTAATACTAACCTAACCTCTTATTCTACCCCTAATCCTAACCCTAAAAATAATCTTAAACTTAAACCCTAACTCTAAACATAACCCTCACTCTAACCCTGATACTAACGCTAAAACTAAAGTTAATCCTAAATATAATTCTAACCCTAACCCTAACCATAACCTTAACTGTAACCATAACCCTAACCTAAAACTACCCATAACTCTAGCCCCAATCATGAACCTAAACCTAAACTAAATCTGACTCGGACCCTAACGGTAACCCTAACCCTAACCTAACGCTAACCATAATTCTAACGCTAACCCTAACACCTTACCATAACACTAACCCTAACCCTAAACCAAACCCCTAACCCTAAACCAACCCTGATTCTAACACTAAAACTAAACTTAATACTGACCCTAATTATAATCCTAACCCTAATACTAAGCTTAAACCTAAATTTAAGTCTAAAACTAACACTAATCTAACATTAACCCTAATATTAACACAATTCTGATCCTAACCCTAAACCTAAAAATAATCCAAACCTAATTTAAACCCTAATCCTAAATTGTACAATAACACTAAAAATAACCGTAACCATAAACCTACCCCTAAACAAAACCTAACCCGAAACCTAACGGTAGCTGTAACATTAACCTAAAACTAACCCTAACACTAACCCTGATCCTGATCCTAATCATAAAATTAAAGCTAATCATAACGCAATTTTAATCTTAACACTAAATTTTGCACTAATAATATTCCTAACTCAAACCCTAATTTTAACTCTAAACCTAATCTAACCCGATCCCTAACATTTACATTCACCCTAACCAGGTCCTAACCCTAAACGAAAGCTAATCCTAATCCAAAGTCGAAACCTTACCCTAACCCTAACCCTAACCCTAACCCTAATCCTAACCAGTTACACTAACCCTAACCCTAAGCTTAAATCCTAACCCTAACGCTAATCCTACCCCTAACCCGAATCACTAATCCCGAAACACCACTTACCTATACCGAACCTTAACATCTAACTCTAACTTTAACACCTACCCTAACACTAACACTAAAACTAACCCTTACTCTAACCCTTCCCTGAACTTAAAGCTAAGCCACACACAACAATAACCCTAACACTAACTCTAATCTAACGTAAAACTAACCCTAAACCTACCACTAACCCTAACCCTACCCCTAACCCTAACCCGAACATGAACCCTAAGACTTATCCTACTCTAAAACTAAAGCTAATCCTAACCCTAATTCTAAACCTAACCTTAAGTTTTACACCAACAATAACCCAAATCCTAACCACTTACCCTAAGCTTAACCCTTAACCTACTCCTACACTAAACCTAATGGAAACCCTAATGATAACCCTAAACCTAACCTACCCTAACCCTAACCCTAACACTAACCCTAACTCTAACCACTTACAATAACCCTAACACTGACCCTAAACAAAACCTAACACCTAGCCTAAACTTACCCCCTCACTTTAAACCTTAACCTATCCCTAACAATAAACCCTATCCCTAATCATAAACCTAACGCAAACCCTGATTCTAAACCTATAACTACAGCTAACCCTAAGCCTAACACTAACACTAATCCTGTTTTACGCTATCAATATCCTTAAGCCTAACCATTTACCCTAAAACTAACCCTAACCCTAAATTTAACTCTAAAACTAACCTGAACGTTAACCTTAACCCTAAAGCTAACCATAAACCTGATGCTAACTCTAAAACTAAAGGTAATCCTAACCATAACCTTAACCATAAACCTATCCGTAACTTTAAACCTAAAACTGATCCTAACACTAAAATTAAAGCTAATGCTAACCTTAATTCTAAGACGAACACTAACCCAACCCCTACCACTAATTTTTAAACTGACAGTAAAACTAAACCTGACCACTTAATGTAAACCTAACCATATCCCTATTAACATAAAATTAAACCGAACCCTTAACTCACTCGAACCTTAACTCTAACACTAACCCTAAGTCTGTTCTTAACACTAAAACTAAAGCCAATCCTAACCCTAATTCTAACCCTAACCCTAAATTTTATACTAAGAATAACCCTAACCTAACTGCATTGACTACCTTAACCCTAAACCTAAGGCTTACCTTAACCCAAACAATAACCCTAACCCTAACCCTAACTCTAAACTAAACCTAACCCTAACCCTTACTCTAACCTAACCCTACACCTAATCCTAACCATAACCCTAAACTGAATGCTAACCTTAATCCTAAACTTAACACTAATCCTAATCC
>NW_011889402.1:28926-34132 GCF_000151845.1 Pteropus vampyrus
TAACCCTTACTCTAACCTAACCCTACACCTAATCCTAACCATAACCCTAAACTGAATGCTAACCTTAATCCTAAACTTAACACTAATCCTAATCCCATACCCTAACCCAAACCCTAAACCTAACGCTAATCTTAACCTTAACAGTAATCCTAACACTAACCCTAACGATAAACCTAAACCCTAATCCTAATCAAAACCTGACCCTAAACCTGACCCTAACCCTAAAATGAACCCAAACTGTAACCGTGAACTACTATCAACCCTAATCCTAACACTAATATTACTTTTAACTCTAACCTCTTACTCTAACCCTAACCCTAAATATAACTTTAAACTAACCCAAAACATAACACTAAACCTAACACTAACATTACATCTAACCTAACCTCTTACTCTAACCCTAACCCTAAATATAACTTTAAACTAACCCAAATAACACTAAACCTAACACTAACATTACATCTAACCGTAACACTAACCGAAAGCCTAACAACCAACTCTAACTCTAAACCCTAAACTTACCCCTACTCTAACCCTAAACCAATCCCTAACTCTAAATTTTACATAACAATAACCCTAACCATAACCCCTGACCCTAACCTTAACCCTAACCCTAATTTAAGTCTAAAACTAACCCTAACCCTAACCCTAACCCTAAGCCTAACTCTACTCTAACCCTAACCCTAAACCTAACACTAACCTAAACTGAACCCTAACCCTGACCCTAAACTGATCCTAGCCCTAATCCTAATTCTAACAATTATCTTAAATCTAAACTCTTATCCTAAACCAAAACTTAAGCATAACCATAATCCTAACACAAAACATAATGCTAAACCTAACCCTAACCCTAACCCTAAACATAACACTAAACTATGTCCATAAAACCTAAGCTTAAATCTAACCTAAACCTAACCCTAACCTTAAACCGAACTAATCCTAAGCCTAAACCTTACCCTAACATTAATACTAACTCTCACCTCTTACTCAACCCTAGGCTTAAACGTAACATTATCCATTACCCAAATCATAACGCTAAAACTAAACCTAACCCTAAACCGAACCCTAAATTTTACACTAACAATAACCCTAACCTTAACCTCTGACCCTAAACTAAACCATAATCCTAATTTAACTCTAAAACTAGCTCTAAGCCTAAACCTAATCCTAAATGTAAAGCTAATCCTAACCCTAATTTTAACCCTAATCCTAAAATTACACTAAGAATAACCTGAACTCTAACTACATACTCTAAGCGTAACCTAACTGTAACCCAAATCCTAATGCTAACCCTAACTCTAAACCAAGACCTAACCCAATACCTTAACACTCGCCTTAAACCTAATGTTAATCTTAATCCTAACAATAAGAATAACCCTAACCCTAACTCTAAACTTAACCCTAACCTAAACCTAACCATAAGTCTAACCCTACAATAAACTTAACCCTAATTCTAAGCGTAACACTAATCCTAACTCTAACTTCTTACCCTAATCCTAACCCTAAACATAACTGTAACTCTAACCTAAATCATAACGATAAACCTAACTCTAAACCTAAACCTAACCCTAACCCTATCCCAAACCATAACGCTAAACCTAACCGTAACCATAACACTAACCCTACACTAACTCTAAACCTAATCCTAACAATAACCGTAACCCTAACCCTAACACTAATGCTGATTCTAAACTCTTACCTTAACCCTAACCCAAAACATAACTGTAACCATAAAACAAACCATAATGCTAAACCTAATCCTACCCCTACCCCTAACCCTAACCCTAACCCTAACCCTAACCCTAATCTTAAACCTAAACCGTAAAATATAATCATATCCCTAAACGTAACCCTAAACGTAACCTTAACAGAAATCATAACCCTAAACCTACACTAACTCTAAACCTAACCCTAACAATAACCGTAACCCTAACCCTAATCCTAATATGAATCCTAACTCTAACCTCTTCCAATAACCCTAACCCTAAACACCACTGTAAAACTGACAGAAAACTTAATGCTAAACCTAATCCTAACCCTAACCCTAAAGATAACCATAAATCTAACAATAACCCTAACTCTAACCCTAACTACACCCTAGCCCTATTCCTAAACCTACCACTAATCCTAATTCTAAACTCTTAACCTAACCCTAACCTCACCCTAAGTCAAATCCTAACCCTATCACTAGCCCTAACCTTAATCCCATGCCCTAACCCTAACCTTAATCTTAATGCTAATATTAACCCAAATAGTAACCCTAACCATAACCCTTACCCTAACACTAACACCAAACCGATCCCTAACCCTTAACCTAACCCTAACCTTAATCAGCACCTAACCAACGCCTAACCCTAAAAGTAACCCGAATACTAACTCTCACCATAACCCTAACCGTAACCCTAAACTGATCCCTAAATCTAACCCTAACCCTCACCTAAACCTAATCCTAAACCTAACCCTAAACTAATCCTAACACTAATCCTAACCCTAACACTAATCCTAACCCTAACTTCTTACCCTAACCCTAACCCTAAACATAACTGTTACCTTAAAAGAAACAATAACGCTAAACCTAACTCTAACCCAAACCCTAACTTAACTCTAACCCTAAGAGTAACCCTAACACTAATCTTAGCTCTAAGTTCTTACCCTATCCCTACCCTTAACCCTAATGGAAATCTAATCCTAACCTTAACCCTGAACTAATCCTAACCCTAATCGCAACCCTAACAGTAATTCTAACTCTACCCTCTTTCCCTAACCCTAACTTTAAACATACCTGTGACCCTAACCCAAACCATAACGCTAAAACTAACCCTAAACCTACATCTAAACCTAAACTTTACACTTGCAATATCCCTAACCTTAACCCTGTCCCTAAAACTAACCCTAACCATAATTTAACTGTAAAACTAACCCTATCCCTAACCCTACCCCAACATCTATTCGATACCTTAAATGTAACCCTAACACTAACCCAGTCCATATCCTAAACCTAAATCTAAAGCTAATCATTAATCTAAATCTAAACCTAACACTTAATTTTACACTAAGAATAACCATAAACCTAACCCCATACCCTAATCCTAACCCTAAACTTAATGTTAAACTTTACCTTAACAATAATCCTAACCCTAATCCTAAACCTAACCGAACCCTGAACACTAATGCTAACTTTAAGTCTAACACTAACCCTAACCTTAACCGTACACCTAATCCTAAAACCTAACCCCAACTCTAACACAAACCATAACTCTAACATTAACCTAACGCTAAACCTAACCCTAACCCTAACACTAATAATAACAATAAACTCTTACCATAACCCTAACGCTAAACGTAACACCAAACTATACTTAAACCTAAATGTAACTCTAAACTAATCCTGACACTAATCGAACCCTAACACAAATCTTAACTCTAACCTCATACCCTAACTCTAACACTAAATATAACTGTAAATCTAACCCAAACAATAACGCTAAACATAACCCCAATCCTAACAACTACTCTAACCCTAAAACTTAAACCTCACCCTAACCCTACCCCTAAGACTAAATTTTACACTAACAATAATCCTAAACTTAACCCCTGACACTAAAAATAATGCAAACCTTAATTTAACTCTAAAACTAACTCTACCCTAAATCTAACTCTAAACCTAAATGAAACCTTAAACGTAACCCTAACAATAACTCTAACCCATATCATAATGCTACATCTAAAGCTAATTGTAACCCAAATTCTAAACTCTAACCCTAAATTTACAGTAAGAATAACACGAACACTAAACCCATACCTTAACCTTAACCTTAAACCTTAACTATAACCCTAAACCTAAACACTAACACTAACCCTAACCCTTACCCTAACATAACCCTAATCCTATCACCAACTTAAAACTAACCATAACCCTAACATTACCACTAAAGCTAACTCTATCTTCTTACTCTAACCCTAATTCTAACCCTTACCATAAAGATAACCAAAATCTTAAATTTTGAACATACTATAACCCTAAAACTAACGCCTTATCCAAACCAAAACGCTTACTTTAACTCTAAAACTAACTCTAACCCTAACACCACCCCTAACATTAACTCTAATCCTGATCATAACCCCAAATTAATGGTAATCCTAACCCTAATTCTAAGCCTAACCCTAACACTAAGCCTAATCTGAACTGTAATCCTAACCCTAAACCCAAACCTAACCCTAACACTAACCCTAATCCTGAACCCAAACATAACCTTAACACTAACCCTAATCCTAACAATAACTCTAACACTAACACTAGCCATAACCCTAAACCTAATTGTAACCTGAACCCTGGCCTAAACCTAACCCTAAAACTAACCCTCACCTGAACCCTAACCTAAACCTAACACTAACACTAAAACCTAACCATAACCCTAACAATATCCCTGAGACTAACCTTAGAACTAAATCTAATCCAAACCCTAATTCTATCCCTAACCCTAAACTAAACCTAACAACAAACCTAAAGCTAACCCTAACACTAACACTAACCCTAACCCTAACCCTAACAGAAACCTAAACCTAACCATAACAGTAACTCTAATCATAAACCTATCGCTAAACTAAACCAAACCCTAACCCTAAAACTAAAGCTTAACCATAACTCTAACCCTAATCATAACCGTGATCCTAACCCTAAAACTAAAGCTAATCCTAACCCAAATTCATACCCTAAACCAAACAAGCACCCTTACCCTAAATTTTAAACTAACGGAAATTCGAACCCTAACCCCTTATGCTAAACCTAACACTAACATAAACTTTAAATGTAAAACTAACTCTAACCTGAACCTCCACCCTAATATTAACCCTAACCCTGAATCTAACCCTAAAACTAAAGCTAATCCTAACTCTAATTCTAACTCTAACACTAACATTAACCATAACACTGAACCTAACCCTAAAACTAAAGCTATTCCTAACTTTAATTCTAAACATATCCCTAAATTATAAACTAACAATAATCCTAACCTAAACTTCTTACCTTAACCCTAACCCTAACCCTAATCCTAACCTAAACTTAACCCTAAACCTAACCCTAACCTAACCCTAAGCCTAACCCTAACCCTCATCCTAACCCTAACACTAACACTAATCCTAACTCTAACTTTTTACCCTAAGCTTCGACTTTACCCTACCTCGATAATCTAACCCTAACCGTAAA
>NW_011889402.1:34640-36504 GCF_000151845.1 Pteropus vampyrus
CCTAACCCTTATCCTAACCGTAACCCGAACGCTAACATAAACCAAACCCTACTACTAACCCTAAACAAACTACTACCTTTAAAGCCTAACCATAACATTAACCCTAACCCTAACCCTATCCCTGATCATAACCTTAAAACTAAAATTAAAATTAATCCTAACTCTAATTCTAACCCTTTCCCTAACAATAACCTAAGCTTAAATTTTAAACTAACAATAACAGTGACCATGAATCCTTACACTAAACCTAAACCTAAGCTGAACTTTAACTCTAAACATAATTCTAACTCTAACCCTAACCCTAATATTAACCCGGGCACTGATTCTAACACTAAAACTAAAGCTAATGCTAACATTAATTCTAACCCGAACACTAATACTAACCCTAACCCTAAATTTTGCACTAATAATAAATGTAAACCTGACCACTTACGCTAAACCTAACTCTAACCCTCACTTTTACTCTAAAACTAAATCTAATTCTAATCCTATGCATACACCTCATCCTAACCTTAACTCTAACACTAACCCTAATCCTGATCTTAACACTAAAAGTATAGATAATCCTAAACCTAATTCTAACCTTAACCCTAAATTTTACACTAAAATTAACACTATCCCTAACCTCTTATCATCACGCTGACTCTAAGCTAACACTAAGCCTAAATGTAAAACTAACCCTAACAATAACTCTAACCCTAACCTAAACCTAACCCTAACCCTAAGCCTAAACATATACCTAACCCTAAAATAAACCTTAAGCAAACCATAACGGTAACTCCAACCCTAACCTAATCTTAATCCTAACCCTAACCCTAACACTAATCCTAACTTTAACCTCTGGTTTTAAAATTAACCCTAACTCTAACCAGAACCCTAAACTAAACCTAAATCTAACCCTAACCCTAACCCTAAACCCTAATCCTAAACCTAATCCTCACCCTGAGTTTAACCATAAAACTAAAGCTAAATCAAACCCTAATTCTATCCCTAACCCTAAAATTAACCCTAACCACAAATTTTACACTAACAATAATTCTAACCCTAACCACTTATCCTAAAACTAATCTTAAACATAAAACCAACCCTAACCGTAACACCATCCCTAACCCTAAACCTAACCGTAACCTAAACCTAACCCTATCACAAACCATAATTTAAACGTAATCCTAACCCCAACCCTAACACTAACCCTAACACTGATCCTAACATTAAAACTAAAGTTAATCCTAACCCTCATTCTAACCTTATACTTAACAATAACCCTAAAATTAAATTTTAATCTAACGAACACCCTAACCCTAACCCCTTAATCTAAAGCTAACTCTAACCCTACCTTTAACTCTAAAACTACCTCCAACCCTCAGCCTAACCTGAACACTATCCTTAGACTTAACTCTAATTCTAACCTAAATCAAACACTAACTCGAACCCTAACTTAAAACTAATCCTAACCCCAATGCTAACCCTGATCCTAAACTTAAAACTAAAGCTAATCTCAAACCTAATTCTAACACTAACCCAACACTAATACTAACCTTGAATCTAACCCTTAAACTAAAGCTTATCATAACCCTATTTCTAACCATTACCTTAAATTTTACATGACAATAACTCTAAAATAACCTTAAAACTAAGACTAACCCTATCCTTAACCTAACCCTAACCCTAACACTTACCAAAAATCTACCCATAACCTAACACTAACCCAAAAACTAACCCGAATACTAATGCTCTGTTTAATCTCTTACCCTAACCCTAAACCTAATCCTAACACTAACCCGAACCCTAACCTAAACCTAAATCTACATCTAAACTTAATCGAACCACTACCTTTAAGGCTAACCATAACACTAACCCTAAC
>NW_011889402.1:37072-40314 GCF_000151845.1 Pteropus vampyrus
AAACTAAACCTAACACTAACCCTAAACCTAAAGCCTAACCCTAACTGGAACCCTACCCTTAAAATTAAAGTTAATCCTAACCCTAATTCTATCTCCAACCCTAACAATAACTCTAACTCTAAATCTTAACCTAACAATTATGGTAATCCTAACTCATAACATAAACCTAACTCTAACCCTAAATTTAACTCTAAAACTAACTCTAAATCTAACCTAATTTTAACATTAACCCTAATCCTGATCCTAACCCTAAAACTAATGTTAGTCAAAACCGTAATTCTAACCATAATGCTCACACTAACCCTAACCCTGAACCTAACCATAAACTAAAACGGAAGCTTCTCATAACCCTATTTCTACCCATAACTCTACAATAATCCTAACTTTAACCCTAACCCTAACCGAAATCTCCCTAATCCTAACTTAACCCTAAACCCAACCCTAATCTTAACCCTAACCTAAACCTAAACCTAACCCGAACCCTAACCTAACCCTAACCCTAAACCTAACCATAACCCTAAAACTAATCCTCAGTCTAACTTCTTACACTAACCTTGACCCTAACCCTAAGCAGAAGCCTAACGTAACTTAACCCTAAAACTAAACCTAACACTAACCCTAACCCAAAAGCCTAAACCTAACTGGAACCCTACTCTTAAAATTAAAGTTAATCCTAACCCTAATTCTATCTCTAACTCTAACAATAACTCTAACTCTAAATTTTAACCTAACGATTACGCTAATTCTAACTCATAACATAAACCTAACCCTAACCCTAAATTTACCTCTAAAACTAACTCTAAACCTAACCTAATTTTAACATTAACCTTAATCCTTATCCTAACCCTAAAATTAATGTTAATCCAAATCGCAATTCTAACCATAATGCTCACACTAACATTAACACTGAACCTAACCGTAAACTAAACCGAACCCTAAACTAAAACGAAAGCTTCTCCTAACCCTATTTCTATCCATAACTCTATAATAATCTTGACCTTAACCCTAACACTAACCTAAATTTCACCTTAATCCTAATTTTACAATAACACTAACTGTAACTCTAACTCTAACCCTAACACTAACCTTAATTCTAACAGCAATCCTTACCTAAAAGTAACCCTTACCCGAGACCTTGTGAAAAATCTACCCTAACCTAACTCTAACACTAAAATTAACCCTAATACAAATGGTATGTCTAATCTCTTACCCGAACCCTAACACTAAACCTAACAGTTATACTAACCCTAAATCTTAAGCTAACACTAAACCATAACACTAACTATATATATATATATACACCCCTAAATTAAACCTACTTGAACCGTAATGGTGATCCAACACTAAATTAACTTTAATGCTAAACCTAACCATAACACTAATCGTTACAATAAACTCTTACAATAGCTATAACCTTAAATCTGATCCTGACCCTAAATCTAAAGCTAACCCTAACTCTAACACTAACCCTAAACCTAACAGTAACCCTAACCTAAACCTAACCCTAACCCTGACTATAAATCTAACCATCACCTAAACCTAACCTGTACATAACTGTAACGCTAATCCTAACCTAACCCTATCCTTAACCCTAACACTAACACAAATTCTAAATCTAACTGTTATATTCCCTCTAACCCTAATCCTAACACTAAAGCTAACCTTAATCCAAAACCTAACCTTAACTCTTGCCTAAAAATAAATATAATCCTAACCCTAAATCTAACCCTAACACTAACACTAAAACTATCTCTAAATTTTGAACTAACAATAACCCAAAACCTTATCCCTTACCCTAAACCTAACCCTAAACCTACTTTTAACTCTAAAGCTGATCCTAACACTAACCTTAACCATAACATTAACCCTCACCCTAATCCTAAACTCTAACCGTTACCTGAATCCTAACACTAAAACTAACCCTGATCCTAACCCTAAAACTAAAGCTAATCCTAACCCTAAGTCTAACCCTAACCCTAACACTAACTCTAACATTAAATTTTAATCTAATAAACCTAAACATAACTCCTTATCATAAATAACACTAAATCTAACTTTAAGTCTAAACTAAACTTAACTCTAACCTTATCCCTAACATTAACCCGAACGCTGATCCTAACCATAAAACTAAAGCTATGATAACCTTAAATTTAAACCTAAACCTAACACTAACCATAACCCTGATACGAAGCCTAACAATAAAGCTTATCTTAACCCTAACACTAATCCTAATCTTAACCCTAACACTAACCTAAATCTCACCCAAATCCTAAACCTAATGATAAACCTACACCTAAACTAAACATTACCTAAAACCTAACAGTAACCCTAATGCTAACCTAGTCCTAACTCTAACCCTAACTCTAATCCTAAACCCCACCCTAATCCTAAACTCTAACCGTTACCTGAATCCTAACACTAAAACTAACCCTGATCCTAACCCTAAAACTGAAGCTAATCCTAAACACAATTCTAAACCTAATCATAAATTTTACACTAACAATAACTCTACCACTAACACTTTACCCTAAACCTAACCCTAAAACTAAAGCTTACACTAATCCTAAGCAAACCCTAACCCTAACACTAATCCTAACTCTAACCACTTACCCTAAACCTAACTCTAACCCTAACTTAACCCTAATCCTAAAGCTCCCCTAACTCCAACCCTAACCCTAAACCTAATCGTAAATTGTACACTAACAATAACCCTAACCCTAATTCCTTCCCCTTAACTTAAAGCTAACCAAACTTTACCTCTAAAACTAAACCTTCCCCTAATCCTAATCATAACAATAACCCTAACCCTGATCCTAATCATACAACTAAAGCCAATACTAACCTTATTCTAAACCTAACCCTAATTTTAACTCTAAACGTAACCCTAACACTAACCCTAACATAAACTCTAAACATGACTCTAATCCTAAAACTATATCTAATCCTAATCTGAAAACTACACCTTATCTTAACACTAACACTAAACTTAACAGTGACCCTGACCCCTTATGCTAACTGTAACCCTAACCCAATCCATAATGCTACCACTAAACTGACTTAACTGGAACCCTAACGGTAACCCTCACCCTAACCTAACCCTAACCCTAACACTAAACCTAACATGAATCATAAATCTAACTTCTTACCCTAACCCTAAACTTTATACTAACATTAATCCTAACCCTAACACTAACCAAGATCGTAAAAATAAAATTAAAGATAATCCTAACCCTAATTCTAAC
>NW_011889402.1:40364-42008 GCF_000151845.1 Pteropus vampyrus
TAAACCTACTTGAACCGTAATGGTGATCCAACTCTAAATTAACATTAATGCTAAACCTAACCCTAACACTAATCATTACAATAAACTCTTACAATAGCTATAACCCTAAATCTGATCCTAATCCTAAATCTAAAGCTAACCCTAACTCTAACACTAACCCTAAACCTAACAGTAACTCTAACCTAAACCTAACCCTAACCCTGACTATAAATCTAACCATCACCTAAACCTAACGTGTACCTAACTGTAACGCTAATCCTAACCTAAACCTATCCCTAACCCTAACACTAACACAAATTCTAAATCTAACTGCTATACTCCCTCTAACCCTAATCCTAACACTAAAGCTAACCTTAATCCAAAACCTAACCTTAACTCTTACCTAAAAATAAATATAATCCTAACCCTAAATCTAACCCTAACACTAACACTAAAACTATGTCTAAATTTTGAACTAACAATAACCCAAAACCTTATCCCTTACCCTAAACCTAAACCTAAACCTACTTTTAACTCTAAAGCTGATCCTAACACTAACCTTAACCATAGCATTAACCATAACCGTGATCCTAACCCTAAAACTAAAGCTAATCCTAACCCTAATTCTAACCCTAACCTTAACACTAACTCTAACCTTAACCTTAACATTAAATTTTAATCTAATAAACCTAAACATAACTCCTTATCATAAACTAACACTAAATCTAACTTTAAGTCTAAACTAAACTTAACTCTAACCTTATCCCTAACATTAACCCGAACACTGATCCTAACCATAAAACTAAAGCTATGATAACCTTAAATTTAAACCTAAACCTAACACTAACCATAACCCTGATACGAAGCCTAACAATAAAACTTATCTTAACCCTAACACTAATCCTAATCTTAATCCTAACCCTAAACTAAATCTCACCCAAATCCTAAACCTAATGATAAACCTACACCTAAACTAAACATTACCTGAAACCTAACAGTAACCCTAACGCTAACCTAGTCCTAACTCTAACCCTAACCCTAATCCTAAACCTCACCCTAATCCTAAACTCTAACCGTTACCTGAATCCTAATACTAAAACTAACCCTGATCCTAACCCTAAAACTGAAGCTAATCCTAACCATAATTCTAAACCTAATCATAAATTTTACACTAACAATAACTCTACCACTAACACTTTACCCTAAACCCAACCCTAAAACTAAAGCTTACACTAATCCTAACCAAATCCTAACTCTAACACTAATCCTAACTCTAACCACTTACCCTAAACCTAACTCTAACCCTAACTTAGCCCTAATCCTAAAGCTACCCTAACTCCAACCCTAACCCTAAACCTAATCATAAATTGTACACTAACAATAACCCTAACCCTAATTCCTTCCCCTTAACTTAAAGCTAACCAAACTTTACCTCTAAAACTAAACCTTCCCCTAACTCTAACCATAACAATAACCCTAACCCTGATCCTAATCATAAAACTAAAGCCAATACTAACCTTATTCTAAACCTAACCCTAATTTTAACTCTAAACGTAACCCTAACACTAACCCTAACATAAACTCTAAACATGACTCTAATCCTAAAACTATATCTAATCCTAATCTGAAAACTACACCTTATCTTAACACTAACACTAAACTTAA
>NW_011889402.1:43472-43981 GCF_000151845.1 Pteropus vampyrus
AAATCTAAAAGTAACTGGTTACCCTAAGCCTAACCCTAAACAGAAAGCTAAACCTGATTATTACACTAACCCTAACTCTAATCTTAGCCCTAACCTAAACCTAACCCTAAGCCTAACCAGAAAGCTAACCCTAAATTAAAACTAACATGAACCCTAACGATAACCCTAACTCTAACTTGACCTTAACAATAACCCTAACCATAACACTAATCTTAAATCTAAACTCTTACCCTAACTCAAACACTAACCCAAACCCTAACGCTAATACTAAAGCTAATCATAAGCCTAATTCTTTTCCTAACGCTAAACCTATCCCTAAGCATATCCCTAATCTAAAGGTAACCTGAACCCTAACGATAACCAGAACACTAACCTAATTTTAACCCTAACACTAAACCTAATCTTAGCCGCTTATTCTAAACCTAACCCCAAACTTATACCTAATCATAAACCTGATCCTAACGCTAAAACTAAAGCTAATCCTATTCCAACTCTAACCCTAACCCTAA
>NW_011889402.1:47134-48743 GCF_000151845.1 Pteropus vampyrus
TTACACTAAAAATATCAGTAACCCAAACCCCTTACCCTGACCATAACACTAAACTATAGCTAACCCTAAACCTAACACTAACCTATTCCTAAGCATAAACCTAAGCTAAACCTAACCCTAACCCTAACATAACCTTAAACTTACCCTTAATCAAAATCTAAATGGAACCTTAATGGTAACCCTAACCCTAACCTAACCATAAACTTAACCATAATCCTAAAACTCACCTGAACCCTAACCCTAAACCTGACCTTAAACCCTAATCCTAACCGTAACCCTAACGCTAAATCTGATCCTAACAATAAAACTAAAGCTTATCCTAACCCTAATTCTAAATCTAACCCTAAAATTCACCATAACGTTAAATTATAAACTAACAATAACACTAACCCTAACCCCTTATGTTAAACCTAACCCGAAATCTAAGTTTAAGTCTAAAACTGACCATAACTCTAACCTTAACCCTAACATTAACCAGAACCCAGATCATAACCCTAAAACTAAAGCTAATGCTAACCATAATTTTATACCTTACCCTAACACTAACCCTAAACCTCATCCTAACCCTAACACTAAAACTTATCCTAACCTTAACACTAATCTTAACCCTATTCCAAACCCTAAGCTAATCAAAACCCTAATCCTTTTCCTAACCATAAACCTACTCCTAAACTAAAACTTACCTGAACCCTAATGGTAACCCTAACCCTAACCTAATCCTAAAACTAATATTAACCCGACCCTTAACCCTAACCCTAACATTAACCAGAATCCTTCCCCTAACCCCCCAAATCAAGCTAATGCAAAACATAATACTAAAGCTAACCCGAACACTAACCTTGATCCTGATCATACCCTAACAATAACGCTTATCCTAACCCCAATTCTAACCCTAAGCCTAAATTCGACACTAACAATAACTCTAAAATTAACTGCTTACCCGAACCGTAACCGTAAACCTAAAGCTAATCCTAACCCTAACACTAACACTAACTCTAACCCTAACCCTAAACCTAAACCTAACTCAGACCCTAACCATAAACCTAACCCTATACTAAACGTAACCTGAACCCTAACGAAAACCCTAACCCTAACTTAACCTAAACTTTAAACCTAATCCTAACACTAATCCTAACTCTAAACACTTACCCTAATCCTAACCCTAATTCTGACAATAACCCAAAAACGAAAGTGAATCATAACCCTAATTCTAACCCTAACCCTAAATTTTACACTAACAATAACACTAACTGTAACCCATTACGCTATTCCTAACACTAAATCTAAAGCTAACCCTAAACAAATAGCTAACCTTAACACTAATCAAACCCTAAACCTTACCCTAAAGCTAACACTAAATATAAACCTATCCCAAAATAAACCTAAACCGAACGCTAACAATAACCCTAAACATAACCTAATCCTAATCCTATCCTGAACATTAATCCTAACTCTAACCTGTACCCTAGTACTACTCTAACCCTAACCCTAAACCTAACTATAGGCCCTAAAGCTAATTCTAAACCTAAGGCTAACCCTAATCCTAACACTGACCCTAACTGTAACCCTAAACTTAATACTGACCCTAACTCTAACCTTGTCCCTAACC
>NW_011889402.1:51183-52370 GCF_000151845.1 Pteropus vampyrus
CCTAAATTTTATAATAAGAATAAACCTGCACCTAAACCCATACACTAGCCCTAATCGTAAACCCAATGCTAACCTTAACCCTAACAGTAACCCTAACTCTATCCTAGCCCTAACCCTACACCTAACCATAACACTAATCCTAACTCTATTCTCTTACCCTAACCCTAACAAAACCCTAACAAAACCCTAATTCTAACCCTAATCTAAATCTAACCTTAACTAAAACCCTAACCATAACCTAACCCTAACCCTATTCCTAACCCTAACACTAATCCTAACTCTTATCTCTTATGCTAACCATCACCCTAAACCTAACTGTAACCATAATACGAATCATAACGCCAACCCTAACCCTAACTCTAACTCTAACCGTAACCTTATCCCTAACCATAACCCTAACCCTACCCTAACCCTAAACCTAATCGTAACCCTAACCCTAACTCTAACGCTAACCCTATCCGTAACCCTAACCCTAACCCTAACCCTAAACAATCCATAAACATAACCCTAAACCCTAACCCTAAACATAACCCTAAACCTAACCTAACCCTAACTCTAATCCTTATCCTAACAGTAAAGCTAAACCTGTCTCTAACCCTAAATATAAACCTAAACCTAAAGCTAACACTAAACCTAACACTAAACCTTAACCTAACCCTAAAATTAATACTATCCCCAATCATAACACTATTTCTAAACATAGCTCTAACACTAACATCTAACCCTAACACTAACACTAACTCTAACCCTAACCCTATCCTAACTCTAATTCTAACCTAAACCTAAACATCACCCTCACCCTAACCCTAACCCTCACCATAAATTTAACCTTAAAAAAACAACTAAACCTCACCTTCACCCTCACTCTATCCCTTACCTTAAATCTAACTCTTATTCATACATTAAACTAACCCTAATACTGTCTCTAACCTAACAATAACCCTAAATCTAACCCTAATTCTAACATTAACCCTAAAACTAACCCTAAACCTAAGCGCTTACTCTAACCCTAAACCTAAAGTTAACACAACTCTATACTCAACCGTATACCTTATCCGCAACACTAACCATAACCCTGAACCAATCACTTACTCTAAATCTCACCCTCACCTTAACCCTGAAACCAACCTCAACCCAAATCGTAACCCAAACCCTTTCCTAACACTAAGCCTAATATTGACCTAATC
>NW_011889402.1:52420-53666 GCF_000151845.1 Pteropus vampyrus
CCTAAATTTTATAATAAGAATAAACCTGCACCTAAACCCATACACTAGCCCTAATCGTAAACCCAATGCTAACCTTAACCCTAACAGTAACCCTAACTCTATCCTAGCCCTAACCCTACACCTAACCATAACACTAATCCTAACTCTATTCTCTTACCCTAACCCTAACAAAACCCTAACATAACCCTAATTCTAACTCTAATCTAAATCTAACCTTAACTAAAACCCTAACCATAACCTAACCCTAACCCTATTCCTAACCCTAACACTAATCCTAACTCTTATCTCTTACGCTAACCATCAACCTAAACCTAACTGTAACCATAACACGAACCATAACGCCAACCCTAACCCTAACTCTAACTCTAACCGTAACCTTATCCCTAACCATAACCCTAACACTACCCTAACCCTAAACCTAATCGTAACCCTAACCCTAACTCTAACACTAACCCTATCCATAACCCTAACCCTAACCCTAACCGTAAACAATCCATAATCATAACCCTAAACCCTAACCCTAAACATAACCCTAAACCTAACCTAACCCTAACCCTAATCCTTATCCTAACAGTAAAGCTAAACCTGTCCCTAACCCTAAATATAAACCTAAACCTAAAGTTAACACTAAACCTAACACTAAACCTTAACCTAACCCTAAAATTAATACTATCCCTAATCATAACACTATTTCTAAACATAGCTCTAACACTAACATCTAACCCTAACGCTAACACTAACTCTAACCCTAACCCTATCCTAACTCTAATTCTAACCTAAACCTAAACCCTGAAACCAACCTCAACCCAAATCATAACCCAAACCCTTTCCTAACACTAAGCCTAATATTGACCTAATCATAAACTTCACACTCAGCCACATTCTAACCATAACCCTAAACTTAACCTTAAGTTTAACCGTAACATAACACTAGACCTGACTCTAACCCTAACCCTATCCCAAACTTTAACCCTAAAACTAACCTTAATTCCAAACCAAGCCTAACCCTAACGCTAACCCTAACCCCTAACCCTAACCCTAACACTAATCCGAATTGTAACACAACGCTATACCTAACACTATACCTATGCCCAACATTAACCCTAACCCTCAAACAAACAATCAGTCTGAACCACGCCATCACTGTAAGACAAAATATTTCAGTAATCCTAACCAAAACCTCAACCTTAACCTTAAAATGAACCTAACATTAACCTTAACCATTAAAACCTAAATTTATCTCTAA
>NW_011889402.1:54476-54919 GCF_000151845.1 Pteropus vampyrus
TCACCCTCACCTTAACCCTGAAACCAACCTCAACCCAAATCGTAACCCAAACCCTTTCCTAACACTAAGCCTAATATTGACCTAATCGTAAACTTCACACTCAGCCACATTCTAACCCTAACCCTAAACTTAACCTTAAGTTTAAACGTAACATAACACTAGACCTGACTCTAACCCTAACCCTATCCCAAACTTTAACCCTAAAACTAACTCTAATTCCAAACCAAGCCTAACCCTAACACTAACCCTAACCCCTAACCCTAACCCTAACACTAATCCGAATTTTAACACAACGCTATACCTAACACTATACCTAAGCCCAACATTAACCCTAACCCTCAAACAATCAGTCTGAACCACGCCATCACTGTAAGCCAAAATATTTCAGTAATCCTAACCAAAACCTCAACGTTAACCTTAAAACGAACCTAACATTAACCTTA
>NW_011889402.1:55649-57189 GCF_000151845.1 Pteropus vampyrus
GAGGTGATTTCTGCCTGGCTGGTCAGAAACAGATGGGCTGTGTCAGAAGTTGCAGGCTCCCGCTCTGCAGGCGGCGGAATGGGGATGGAATGGGGATCAAAGACGCGAGATAAGGCCGGCACTTCCCAGTGCCGTGGCTGTCCAAATGGTCACAGCTAGCAGAGTTTGTTCTCGGTAGCAGGATGTGATTCTTATCTTTGGGTGCAGGCTTTAAGGCTCCCGACAACCCTCTCTTCCAAAACACAGAAGCCTGAACCCGCTTCGTACGAATTTCTACGATGAAAACTCCCCGGTTTCCAGGATTAATTTCACACTTTGTAGTTTTGGAAGATTCTCACTTTCAGTCAGGAAGTACAATTATTAAGTGGCTTCTTAGAACAATATTGCAGCTCATGCAACATACTTGTGTATCACAGTGAAAAGGATGAGTACAGAGCAGCGTTTCTAACAGACGCTTACGGAGTGGACGCGCAACTTTCCAAAGCCTTAGCCTCAAGTATTATTCGTCAGCATCGTCAAACTTCTGAATTAAGTACATTTACATGCCTGCCTTCATGTTTCAAAGCTGGTCTATATCCGTCTAAAATCTTAAAACGGTTTCAATTTCCACATGGAGTAGCAAACATGTGGTGTTCATGTATAGAACTTTGCTCCTGAGGACACAGATTCCTAACACATCCTCACCAGAATGATTGCCCTTCAAATTACCCTTTGACACTTCAGGCCACACACTGTGGCGTTCTGATTTTTTTTTGGCACAGAAGAAAGACTGTATATGATAGCTGTATGTGTGCTGCTATTCCCAACTACACACAAGCTGCCACTGTATTACTACCTGCTCATGCATTCTAGGCAGACGCCAACGTCAAGAGCATAAAGGTCAAGAGTATTACTCACCAGCTACTTGAAAGTGAAAAGAGGACGTGTCGAAACAGATCTACAGATGTGTCACCCCGAGAGTGAGCATCACTCATGTCAAAAACAACGTTGCTAAGAACTTGCTCAAAGCAAAAAATGTATTACCTGAATGACAGTCAAGAACTGCTTTTACTTTATGTACATTGTGAGCATCTTCACTGACCTCAAAGAATACACCAGTACGACCACCAAATCTTTGACTGAACTTCTGCATGACAGAAAGAAGGCATTCAAAAGAGAGTTTCCTTGCATGTGCTGCAAACTTTCTCTACAGTTGATAGTATTTCTCTCTGTTCTTAACGGCAACTTGTGAAAGAAAGTATTGAAACCCCCACCATGCCATATCATTAATCTCTGCAGTCTAATGTCTTTCCAGCATATATGCTCACCTCTAAAAACGGATGCCTGACCCCGCTCCATATGAATTTCCACAATGAAAATTGCCAGGATTCCAGCATTCATTACACACTTTGTAGTTGTCGGAAGATTCCAACATTGCTTCAGAAACTACTGTTTTCAAGTTGCTATTTAGAACAAGACTGCAGCCCATTCAAAATACCTGTATATCACTTAGAATAAAGAATGAGTATGGAACAAGGTTTCTAAACAGAAGCTTCTAGAG
>NW_011889402.1:57539-60945 GCF_000151845.1 Pteropus vampyrus
TGGTCAAACTTCTGAATTAAGTACATTTACATGCCTGCCTTCATGTTTCAAAGCTGGTCTATATCCGTCTAAAATCTTAAAACGGTTTCAATTTCCACATGGAGTAGCACATATGTGGTGTTCATGTATATAACTTCGCTCCTGAGGACACAGATTCCTAACACATCCTCACCAGAATGATTGCCCTTCAAATTACCCTTCGAAACATCAGGCCACACACTGTGGCGTTCTGATTTTTTTTTGGCACAGAAGAAAGACTGTATATGATAGCTGTATGTGTGCTGCTATTCCCAACTACACACAAGCTGACACTGTATTACTACGTGCTCGTGCATTCTAGGCAGGCAGACGCCAACGTCAAGAGCATAAAGGTCAAGAGTATTACCCACCAGCTACTTGAAAGTGAAAAGAGGAAGTGTCAAAACAGATCTACAGATGTGTCACCCCGAGAGTGAGCATCACTCATGTCAAAAACAACGTTGCTAAGAACTTGCTCAAAGTAAAAAATGTATTACCTGAATGACAGTCAAGAACTGCTTTTCCTTTATGTACATTGTGAGCATCTTCACTGACCTCAAAGAATACGCCAGTACGACCACCAAATCTTTGACTGAACTTCTGCATGACAGAAAGAAGGCATTCAAAAGAGAGTTTCCTTGCATGTGCTGCAGACTTTCTCTACAGTTGATAGTATTTCTCTCTGTTCTTAATGAGAACTTGTGAAACAAAGTATTGAAACCCCCACCATGCCATATCATTAATCTCTGCAGTCTAATGTCTTTCCAGCATATATGCTCACCTCTAAAAACGAATGCCTGAGCCCGCTCCATACGAATTTCCACAATGGAAATTGCCAGGATTCCAGCATTCATTACACACTTTGTAGTTGTCGGAAGATTCCAACATTGCTTCAGAAACTACTGTTTTCAAGTCGCTATTTAGAACAAGACTGCAGCCCATTCAAAATACCTGTATATCACTTAGAATAAAGAATGAGTATGGAACAAGGTTTCTAAACAGAAGCTTCTAGAGCGAAAGCGGCGCTTTTCAAAGCCTTTGCCTCAAACATGATTCACCAGAGTGATCAAAACTCTGAAATAGATATAGTTGGTTGCAGCATACATGCTCCAAAATTTGGTCTGTGTCTTTCTCATCAACCTTGGGAGACGGTTTCAATTTCCACACGCAACACAAAAGATTTAAGAGTCGTATATGGAACGCAGCTTCTTAGAACACAGATTTCAAGCACATTCTCACCAGAGGGATTTTCTTCAAATTCAACTTGGACACTGCACGCCACATACAGTATCTTTCTGTTTTCCTGGGCAAAGATACACTGTATCGGAAAGCTCAAGTCTGCCACTAGTACCAACTACAAAGAAGGTGCCACTGTATTATGACCTGCTCGTACACTGAAGGCAGACGGCAAGCTCAAGAGCACAGATGTCAAGACAGTTTCCCATCTGCTCTCTGGTACTGAAAACTGCACATGTCCAAAGAGATATACAGTTATGTCTGACTGGCATTGAGCAACAATCATATCAAAAACAACGGGACGAAGATCAGACTCCTATCGCAAGTGTATAACCCGATTGACGAGCAAGAATTGCAATTTCTTTCTGTCCTTTAGTAGAGTGCCGACTGATTGCACAAAATATACCAATAGAAGGGACAAATTGTTGACTGCACTTATGGATACGGAAATCAGGCATTCAAATGCTAGTTTCCTTTCTACGTGCTGCACACTTTCTACAAATTTTACAGTGTTTCTATCTCTTCTTAATGGCAAACGATGAACTGAAGTATTAAAACATCATAACACACTGTTCCTCGCTGCAGTCTCATGTCTTTTCAGCATATGCCCTCTCTTCCAAATCACAGAAGCCTGAACCTGCTTCATAAGAATTTCTAAAATGAAAACTCCCCGGTTTCCAGGATTAATTTCACACTTTGTAGACTTTGGAAGATTCTCACTTTGATTCAGGAAGTACAATTATCAAGTGGCTTCTTGATAACAGTACTGCAGGCCTTTCAACACACCCTTATATAACTTAGCAAAAAGGATGACTACAGAGCAGCGTTTCTAACCCAAACCTTAAAACTAGCGCTAAACCTAACCCTTACCCTAACCTCAACAATAGCCCTACCTAAACCTAACCCTAATCCTAACCATAACCATAAACCTACCACAAAAATAATCCTTGCCCGAACCCTATCAGTAACCCTATTCCTAAACCCTAAGCATAACACTAACTTGAACACTGAACCTAACCCTGATCCTAACCCTAAACCTAAAGCTAATCCTACACCTAATTCTAACCCTAATCATAAATTTTACACTAACAATAACCCTAACCTTAACATTCTAAGTAAAACTAACCCAATCCCTAATAGTAAGCCTAACTCTAACACTAACCACTACCCTGATCTTAACCCCAAAATTAAAGCTAAATTTAACCCAATTCTAACCCTAACCCTAAATTTTATACTAACAATAGCATTAACCCTAACTGGTTTCCCTTACGCTAATCTTAAAATATAGCTAAGCCGAATTTTATCACTAAGCCTAACCCTAAGGATAACCTTAACCTAAACATAACCCGGACCCTAAAAGTAACCCTAACACTAACCTAACCCTAACGTTAATCATAACCTAAAGCTAACCTTAACCCTCATAAACCTAAACCTAAACTAAACCTGACCCAAACTCTAACGATAACCAAAACCCTAACCTAACCCTAATCCTATCCCTAAGGCTAACACAAATCCTAAATCTAACTTCTTATCCTAACCCTAACCTTTAACCTAATCCTAACTCTAACTCTAACTAAGATCCTAACCCTAAAACAAGATAATCTTAACCCTAATTCTAACCCTAACCCTCACACTAAACCTAACTCTGAATTTTACACTAACAATGACCCAAAACCATAACCTTAACCGTAAACCAAACCCTAACTATAATTTTAACTGTAAAACTAATCCTATCACTAACCGTAACACTAAACTTAAAGATAACTCTAATCCTAAGAATAACCCTAATATTAACCCTAAATTTACCCCTAACACTAACCCTAACACTAACCGCTAACAGAAATAGTAACATAATCCCTAATCCCTTACCTTAAAGCTAACCCTATCCGTAACAATAAACCCTAACCCTAACCCTAACATTAAACCTAACCCTGATTCTAACCCTAAAACTAAAGCTAAACCTAACTCTAATTTTAACTCTAACCTTAACACTATACCTAAATCTGAACCTACCATAAAACTAAAGATAATCCCAACCCTGATCTAAATCTAACTTTAAATTTTACTCCACCAATAAACCTAACCCTAACACTAATCCTAACCCTGATACTAACCCTAACACTAAAGCTTATCCTAACCCTAATTCCAAACC